>NC_086229.1:40859908-41159908 GCF_036321145.2 Pelmatolapia mariae
TCATAGTATTTATGCAAAATTACAGTATTTCTGCTAAAAAGCAGGAATAGTACCTTTTAGCAGAAATTTCTGTCAAAAGATATTATTTATGTTAAAACATAGTATTTCTGCTAAATCATAGTATTTGTGCCAAATCATAGTATTTATAGCAAATCATAGTATTTGTGCCCAAACATAGTATTTCTGCCAAATTGTAGTATTCCTTCAAAATCATAGTATCACTGCAATTTCGGAGTATTTGAGCAAAATCGTAGTATTTGTGCAAAAACATACTATGTCTGCTAAATCACAGTATATGTGTTATGTTATTGTACTACTACTAAGGCATAGTATTTCTACCTAATCATAGTATTCCTTCAAAATCATAGTATTACTGCAATTTCATAGTATTTGAGCAAAATCGTAGTATTTGTGCAAAAACAGTCTATGTCTGCAAAATCACAGTATATCTGTTATGTTATAGTATTGCTACTAAGGCATAGTATTTCTACCTATATAGTATTCCTTCAAAATCAAACTATTACTGCAATTTCATAGTATTTGAGCAAAATCGTAGTATTTGTGCAAAAACATACTATGTCTGCTAAACCACAGTATATCTGTTATGTTATAGTATTACTACTAAGGCATAGTATTTCTACCTAATCATAGTATTCCTTCAAAATAATAGTATCACTGCAATTTTATAGTATTTGAGCGAAATCGTATTATTTTTGCAAAAACATATTGTCTGTTAAATCACAGTATATGTGTTATGTTATAGTATTACTACTAAGGCATAGTATTTCTACCAAATCATAGTATTCCTTCAAAATCATAGTATTACTGCAATTTCATAGTATTTGAGCAAAATCGTAGTATATGTGCAAAAACATACTATGTCTGCAAAATCACAGTATATCTGTTATGTTAAAGTGTTACTACTAAGTCACAGTATTTCTGCCAATTCGTAGTATTTGTACTAAATCATGGTACTTGTGCAAATCATACTATTTTTTGCAAATCATAGTATTCGAACCAAAATATAGTATTTCTTCTAAATCATAGTATTTCAATCAAATCTCAGTAGTTGTGCTGAAATGCAGTATTATTGCCAAATCATAGTATTTGTACTGAAACATAGTATTTCTGCCAAAAGAGTATTTCTACTAAATCATAGTACTTGTGCCAAATCATAGTATTTCTGCCACATTGTGCTAGTTGTGCAAAAACATAGACTGTCTGCAAAATCATAGTATATCTATTATGTTATAGTATTATTACTAAGTTGTAGACTCCCTATTTTGTCATAGTATATCTGCTGAATACAGTATATGTGCCAAATCATAGTATTTATAGCAAATCATAGTATTTGTGCTAAAACATAGTATTTCTGCCACATTATAGTATTTGTGTAAAACCAGAATGTCTGCAAAATCATCATATATCTGTGATGTTATAGTATTACTGCCAAGGCATAGTATTTCTTCAAAATTATACTATTTTTGCAGAAACATTGTACTTCTGGTAAATCATAGTATTTCGACTAAATAATAGTATTTCTGTCAAATCATAGTCTTTGTGTCAAAATATTGTATTTGTACAAAGTCATAATATTTCGAACCAAATCATAGTATTTCAATCAAATCTCAGGAGTTGTGCTAAAACGCGGTATTATTGCCAAATCATAGTATTTGTACCCAAACATATCAGTTCAACTTATTTAACTCTTCTCAAGACCACAACACCTCTTCTTCACCCCGTTTCAGCAGAATTGTGAGTGTTTTCACCCCTTTTCAGCACAAATTCCAGTTTTTTCAGGTGTTTTCAACAGAAATCTCTTTTTTAGCAGACATTCTGCTGATTCACCTGTTTTCAGTGCAACGTTCTACTTCTTTACCTCTTTTCAGTAGAAATTCTGCTGATTCACCTATTTTAAGCAGAATTTTCAGCCTTTCACCTCTTATCAATACAAATCTCAGTATCTTCTGCTCATTTCAGAGGAAACCTTTTCACCTCTCCTATTTTCAGTACAAATTTGAACTTCTGTACCTCTTTGAAGCAGAATTTTTGCCTTTTCACCTCTTTTCAGCAAAAGTTTCTGTTTTTTCACTAGTTTTCAGCATAATTTTTCAGTTTCTTTACTGCCATACAGTTTTTGCAGCTTTTCATCTTTTTCAGTCATTTTCAGCAGACAGCTTCAGCGTTAAGGCATCCACACAGCATTTTCGCAGGAAATGCAAATTTTTCTAGGTATGTGTGCCTATGCCAAGAGGCACACATATTACTATTCGTCGGATTTATTATTATTATTATTATTATTATTATTATTCTCCAGTTTCCGCCTGAAATTTTGCAGCGAATCTTGCCCCGCAGTTTTGAGACAAGCTTCATATATGTTACCTCATTTTGTGCGGCAGGATCTGGAATGGTGTGCTATGACTTTTGGTGTTTATGAATTTTATAGTTTTTTAAATATTAATATTTTAGTGAAAATTTTCCCGCGCTCCTCTGCCGAACAGTTTTGACATTAGGATTACATATGTTAGATCATTTTGTGCGGCTGGAGCTGGACTATTATGTCATGACTTTTGGTGTTTATGACTTTTATAGTTCTTTAAATATTAATATTTTAGTGCAAATTTAGGCCAATTCATCTTTTGGCGCCAAATAAACAGACTTCATTTGTGGTGTGTTGGCGCCATCTTTTGGTCCCATTGAAACAAATTTCAAACTTCATTTGTGGTGTGTTGGCTCTCTCTAGTGGTATGCCGGGAGTGGTACAGCCTGTCTACCCTTATTTGGATACCGTAATGATGACAATATCAATGGCGCGCACAGCCTCGCTGCTTTCAGGAACCATTGGAGGTTTTAAGGTTGCGCGAACCATTGAATAGTTACGGTAAACACAATGGCTTCTATGCTTGGTGGAAAACTCCATATCCCACAATTCATAGCACACCTCTGCCGAGTTAAACAATGGCGGCCACCACTTCGTTTTATATGTCTTTTATTAGTGTTTCTAGGTCACAAAATAAACTTTTAAGATATTTTCAGGCGAGAATGTAGGTGTGTAAACTTCAAATATCTGCTTGTTTTATCAAGACATCCCATATTAGCGACAATGCTCTGACGACCTCGGTGCTGCCTGACAGCTAGCCGGCTACCTAGCTAGCTGCCGCACTTGGCTGCAAATGGACAGCGAGGGGACTCTCTCTCTCCTTTCACCTCCCCGGTCTCTCGCAAATGCTCGCACAGAATCGGAGTTACAGCTGGATGTGGAAAAAATAACTGAGTTGTTTGGTGGTGCTATAATGCGGAGCTACAACAGTGGGCAGCTATCCACCGGTGTATGACAGAAAGGACATGCCGCGACCGCCGATCGACCTGTGTTTGCTAACGCGGAGGTCAATCGTGGATCAGGGAAAGCGAAGGCAGGAGCGTGAGGTGAACTAAATTTCAGGTAAGAAGTTATGTCCTGCACTCTATTTGGGTCAGATATAAACCGAGTTTAGGTGTAGTTTATTTAGCAGCAGTTCTCTTATGTGTTGCTGATAGCCGGCTAGCTAGCTAGCGCCGCTAGCATAGTTAGCTCGCGCCGCTAGCGACCCTTCGTGAAAAAGCACCCAGGCTTGGCTTATATTGAGGCGGGTGAAACTCGTGTCAGCACCCGGTCGCTCGCCGACAGTATGTGTTTTAGCTGGACTTATTTTTCGTTTATATGGGCAGATGATGCTGGAAACCGAAGGCAGGAGCGTGAGGTGAACTGAATTTCAGGTAAGAAGTTATGAACTGCACTCTATTTGGGTCAGATATAAACCGAGTTTAGGTGTAATTTATTTTCGTTGACCTTTTACAATCGTACTGCCACGGGAGTTTATATACAGCTGTGTGCGCACTAAGTTAATGACGTTGGACTTTATTTTATTCATTAGGGTTAGTTCATAGAGTTGCCGTGCCGTACAAACGGAATCGTCCCACATTCAGAGAAAACATTATGATTTATTCTGTCGTTACGAAGCCTCCCCTGTCATTCTCTCGCGTGTTGAAACGTCAATCATGAAACTGATCAATGATCGGCTGTTCGCTCTTATTTATCGCGCTAAACAACAGCAGCAAGTTTAAGCTTGATCAGCTGTTGTTAGAATTCTTTTGATTTTAATTTCTAGTATCAGCTGATGTTTGCTGGAGCATGAAGATGAAATCAGGAGATGTCCTTACTGAATCATCAGAGCTGAACTGGTGATGGAGAAACAGGTTTACACTTTAGGTGACATGAATGAGTTGAAGGGAAGTTATGAGTTGTTTCTGAGAGACAAAGACCAAGCTCCTTTTTTGTGTAGCTGACAGCTGGTAACTGTGCAGGGGCGGATTTAGCAAAGCTTTTGGGGGGGGGCAGCTAGGGCATTAACAGAGAAAGGTGGACACAAAGATATGCTTTTCTTTCTTACTCTCATATAAAATATTTAGCTTTTATTAAATAGTTATCTGAATATCACAACCAAAGTTTGTATAATAATACACAAGATTGGCTGTAGACCATTGTTCATAATTCAGAACACTGTGTAAAAATAACAAAAAACAAAAAGTGAATGCATGTGTGAAAAGTGGTCCATAATGTAATGCTTCAAAGCGTGTTCATGCAAACATTGTCGGGTCTGCCGTGGTACAATGGGACTTCTGCTCATGAACCTGTGTGCACAGCGTCTGCAAATCGGCGCTGTACGAAGTAACTTCATCTTTACACAAAACTGTAAGCTGTCATCTGTGAAGCGTGAGCGGTGTTTGTTTTTATCATAGTTCATGGTGGAGAATGGCTGCTCTTCTGAGTTTTGCTCTCTGTAGCCGTATGAATGGCAACTACAGTGATTAGCAGCGGCATAGGCACACATAAAATTTCTTCAGAAATTTTCGCTTTCTAGTTTATATATATTCTTCAATGCTACTCATCTCAGTAAACAACATTTTAACACCTTTAACACACTTAAAGCGCTGCTTTCACGTCCCTCCAGGTGCTTCCTGTTGCTCACTCTCTTGTCCTCTTATCTGATCATGAACATGTCTCAGTCTCCAGATGTTTCCTGTTGACCTAATCAAAGCAGGCTGATTTTCACACCTTTCTGCATTACGCCTTGCTAAGCAAAGACAAAGCAAACTATTTTTCAGAAAATTTCACTATCATTGTTTTTGGAGTTACAGATTTTTTTGCAAATCTCCTCAGAGCAACACAAAGTCTGAAAACTCTCCATAGACAGTGAATGGAGAGCTTGTTCAAAATCACCGCTGGAATTCTCTAATGAGACGCATTTTAAAATCGTCATATCTCCTTAACGAAGCAAAGTTAAGACATGAGGCTTGTGCCAATATATCTTCAGACACTCCTGACACTCACAATTCAAGAATTTGTTTCTCACCTATTACCGTTTGGCCATGAATTACATTTGTTTGAGTTTAGGAAATTTGTCCCTCGCTCAGATTTCTTCAGATTTCAACCTCTGGAAATGAACAACTTTTTTCTCTCATCATATCTTTTGATTTGATGAGCTTTGATTGATATCTCCATTTCAACAGAGCCCTGAAAAATTCCATGACTTTTCACCAAATAATAATAATAATAATTTATATTTTATTTCTGAGTTATTAAGACCTTATTCCAGCCGATTCTTTTGTCCCCATGATAGAACAGAGAAAACCCGACTCATAGTGGTCAAAACGTTTTATATTAGTTTCTATTAGTTCATTCTTCCAGAACCGAGAGCCCTGCACAGCCCCAAAAGCCAGTTACAGGATCTCTAACATTGTAAGCTCAGCATGTGTCTTATATGGTGTTATTTCTGTACTCCAGACATCGCACACGTCACACAGTTTCATTACAAACAAGCTCCTTCTACTCAGTTCCTATTTTCTGTGTCTGATTTATTAACCCTTTAAATCCGGTCGGAGCGGGCACGCTCCGTTTTGCGTAACTATTTTAAAATCCCGGTAGCACAAGCTCCTTCTACTCAGTTCCTCTTTTCTGTGTCTGATTTATTAATATGCCTGTGCACTAAAACTTTCTGTGCAGCTTGCAATAACTTCCCCTTTCTAAGGTCTGTTGCCAGGGCAACCTATCTGAACTTAGTTTCAATCTGTCTGTTGCTCATACTCTACAAAAAAACATCCAGTTTCCTGTCAGAATGTGACCTAGTCTCAAAGCTGGCCCTCTTTAATATCTAAAACAATATAATCAGCAAAATGAGCCTTAAAATATATATATATATTAATTTCAAGACAGTTCTTCCCCTTTTCGTCTTTTTTTTAAAAGACGACATAAACCCTAATTTATCCCAATAAGGTAACTTGCATGTAAAAATAATAGAAAGATAACTAAACAAATCATGCCCATAAATCAAGCTGTGAGACAGCACCTCGCATTTACGCCAGGCTGTGAGCTGTCCTAAATCTACTTCCGACACCCCCATTTCAACTAGAATCCCAAGCTAATTTTCTTTCAATCTGAGTTTAAAACTATTCCTGATTTCCCTCAGTGCACACTGTAAAGTCTAAACACATACCATTAGCTTTTCCTTGTAAAAGGTCCTACATTGTTTTCTCAACCTTTGGTAACATCCTCTATAGACTTGACTCTTTTCATCATTAAAACTTAGAACTGGTTTCTTCGCCCCCTTTAACGGGTAGCGCATATCCGGTCTGAACACTGTGTTTGGGCAATTTACGTAACATAAAAATCCTGCAGCTATTCGTAAAGTCCCTCTCATTACTTTTATGCTCCCATTATAACCTGTGTCTAACAAGCTTTTGATCTTCTTTGCAATGTAAACAACTAGGTGTCTTTGTGCTCTGTTCTTCTTTTTGGGTTCCCCTTTCTCTGGTTGGTTCCGTTTGGTCTCGGGCTTCCAGGATTCTCGCCACCCCTGTGGTCGCTGTGGTCCTGAAATCTTCTCCTGTAAAGGATAGAAAACAAAAAGCCTCTCTCTGCTACACCTCACTAATCTACTGTGTTCATCTAATGTTCCTTTAATCATTCAAAGTTATTTCACCATATCATGTTCTGGGCTCTGTCCTTTATATTAACTTTACTTAATCTCAATGCTCTTTATGTGTGTGAGCAACACTTTTAGTTTTATTAAACACACCCAGGGTAAGATATAAACCATCACCATCTGAGCATAAAAACAGATCAAAAAGAACCACAAAACAATTTCTATATCTAAATTATCAAAAACCCCAAACGTCATAAAACGATCCTAAAACCCCTTCCAAATTAAGACGTTCCTCTTTCTGTCACTTGTTACTAGGCAAGCTCAAATACAGTTAGTAGCTAAATGAATTTCAGGCCTTTGGCCTGGCAGGTTTATGGATTCTATATGTTTGTAAGAGTGTATGTGGCCTTCTATGCTCTACGTCACCCTCAATATATCAACTGAGACATAGCGCTCAGTGAAGCTTAAAACCTTGAATAGACTGGGCATCAACTCTTTCATGAGCACAATCGCAATGTGTATATAAAAAAAAATCACTTCTACGTATATAAACTTCAATGTTATTCATTTGGGTAAGGGACACTTTTAACACCATCTTAACAAGCTCTCTTCTCTACCCTAGAAATAAAACTATGTAATATCTGTATGTGTAAGCCTGCATTATAACCACTTATTCTAGAAATCAAAAATAAATCAAACATTTTCTACTCCTACAATCTTCGCTAGTATTCCCCAAAGCATATCTTTTATTCAAAGTGTCCCGCAGTTTCCCTTTAAGTTTGGTATACAGCTTCTTATGAACACTGGCATTTTATCTTCTAAACAGGATTCAGTTCATTTTAATCCTTTAACTTAAACATGAAAATAGCAATTTCTGCCTCAGTTTTACCATATCTAAATTATCAAAAACCCCAAAAGTCATAAAATGATCCTGAAACCCATTTCAAATTAAACCTTAAATCCCCCCTTTTGACACATCTTATGTGTCAAAAACTCAAAATGCTTAGGAAATTAAAAGAAAAAGGTTATTCATGTCATTTCTCAAAACACCTCAGCAATTCCCCTTTCAGGTATATCTGCTCCGGCCCTGGAAACCTGTGTTTAAGGAATGAAATCAATTTAATCATCATGTCAAATCTTTTCAAACTCCTGGCTCCATCCACAGCCTGCATCCTTGGAACTTCCTAGAAACAAAACCTGTGTGTTAACCTGAACTTCACATTTCATACTCAGTTTTCCCACTTATGATCCAATCTGTATTATAAGATCTCTGGCGGACCTGGTTCTATGGTAGGTCTTAAAGGGTTAATATGCCTGTGCACTAAAACTTCCTTTGCAGCTTCCTTTGCTCATACTCTACTAGTGATGGGATTTCCAGCTCTTTTTAGAGAACCGGCTCTTTCGGCTCGGCTCACTAAAAAGACCCGGCTCTTTCGGCTCCGAACCGGCTCTTCAGGTTGTTTTGTTGCTTTAATTAATTTATTACTACAATAATATAAAATTATGCACAAAAGGAATTACTAATGTAAAAAAAAGTGGTTTTATTTATATATGTTTATATATAAATATATACAGTGGCCCCTAGAGACACGTACAAACTCCAAAAAGCACGTACAAACTCTAAAACACATTTCTAGCGTTAACTGAACTTCCAAAACAGAGCTACCTAGATCACTTAAATTACACAATTGAAAGCATATGTGTATTGTTTGTGTATTTATACACAAGCACTCATAGATATTCAAATAATTAAAAAAAAAAGTTCATTTACCTCTTACTACCACACACAGGTCATTGGTACTTGCTGGCTTGTGTAGCCTCTAGGTAACAAAAGCTCAACACTGCGCCTAGCATTCTGGAGCACTTCTGTTGTATTTTGTACATGTTTTGGAATTTTTACGTGCTTCTGAGGCTACGTCCACACGTACACGGGTATTTTTGAAAACAGAGATTTTCTGTTTTCGTTTTAAAAAATAATCCCGTCCATATGTAAATGCAGAAATGAAAGAAAACGCTGCTAGGAGCATGCCAAAGCAACAGGTGCCGATATATTCCTAAAAGTGTTGAGATGTTGGCCAATCAGAAGTCTAGAAGCCTCGGTGGGAAATAGTAAACAAAGATGGGGCGTAGAAGCAGAACCGAGTCGTATGTGTGGAGGGACAGTAACTGTGTGTGTATATGTAAGCATTTAAACACTGTAGAGAGTACAATTAACAGTAACAGTATTGTAGAAATTCATTTCACCGAAACAAAACAGTGTGACGTCAAAAAAGGCGCACATCTTTGAAGCTGCGTTTTCTCCGTTTTCCTCATCCACGCGTAAATGCAAAAACGGAGTTTTCGAAAATAGACATTTTTAGAAATCTCCGTTTTCAAAAATACGTGTGGATGTAGCCTGAGTTTTTATGTGTTTTGGAGTTTTTACGTGCTTCTGAGTTTTTACGTGTTTTGGAGTATGTACTTGCTGCTTTGTCTCTAGGGGCCACCGTAAATATACTTTTATTTAGTCACTCCACATAAAATGTAATAAATAAATCATATAATACAAAAACCAACTAGTCACTGTTCAACTTTTAACTATTTAAATTTTCAGCTTTTCCTTTTAAACAAATTTAAAATGAAACAACACAAAACACTGCAAACCACAACACAATTAAATATAAATTAAGATATGAAAAAGAAGATGCATATTCTCTGTCATATGGGCCTGCATGAATAAACTTTCTGAATCCTTTATCATCTGCAACTGAAAATAGTTGTGGATGATTACTATACCTTTTTAATGTGACGTTGTTGTCCCTGGCTCTCTTTCTCTCTCTCTCCCTCCTGCTCTGTTCCTCTGCTACTGCGGCTGTAACTACCGCCCCTCCCCCCTCTGCCCAGCGCAAAGCACAAGGCTCGCGCTTTGCAAGCCTCTGTGTCTGTGTGTGTAAGTGCTGATTACAGCAGGTGCAGCTAATTTGACTGACCTAGATATACCAAGCCCACACTCTTAACAGCCCCTGTTCACTTAACGCTCTGTGTATGTGTGTGTGTGTACTATTGTGTAATATTTCTCCTATGTTAAAGTATTACTCCTCAGTCATAGTATTTCTGCTAAATCATAGTATTTTTTGCCAAATCATGGTTTTTGTGCCAAATCATAATATTTCTGTTATGTTTTTGTATTACTACTAAGTGAAGGAATTTCTGTTATGTTATAGTATATTTGCTGAATATAGTATATCTGCCAAATCATAGTATTTATCCCGAATCATTGTATTTGTGCCAAATTACAGTATTTCTACTAAAAAGTGGAAATAGTACCTTTTAGCAGAAATTTCTGACAAAAGATAGTATTTATGTTAAAACATAGTATTTCAGTTAAATCACAGTATTCCTGCCAAATCATAGTATTTGTACTGAAACTTAGTATTTCTGCCCAATCATAGTATTTGAAATAAATCGTAGTACTTCTGTCAAATCATAGTATTTGTGCCAAAGCATCGTATTTGTATGGAGTCATAGTATTTCTTCTAAATCATAGTATTTCAATCAAATCTCAGAAGTTGTGGTAAAACACAGTATTTCTGCCATATCATCGTATTTGTGCCAAATCATGGTATTTTTGCCAAATCATGGTATTTGTGCCAAATTATAGTATTTGCGCCCAATTAATGTTTCTGTTATGTTATAGTATTACTACTAAGTCATAGAATTTCTGTTATGTTATGGTATATCTGCTGAATATAGTATATGTGCCAAATCATAGTATTTATAGCAAATCATTGTATTTGTGCTAAAACATAGTATTTCTGCCATATTGTTGTATATGTGCAAAAACATACTATGTCTGCAAAATCACAGTATTTCTGCTATGTTATAGTATTAGTGCTAAATCATAGTGTTTGTTCCGAAGCATAGTATTTCTTCCAAACCATAGTATAACTGCAAAATAAACGTTTTTGAGCCAAATCATAGTGTTTGTTAGGGTTCAATGTTGAGAGAAGAATCCATAAATAACCACAGATCCGGTCCAGTGTGCAATTAGACAGTATTTTAATAAACACATGTGTGAGTTCAACAACCCAATCAGTATTGAACTGTCTTTACCATATTCAGACAACAGTTTTATAGGGTTAAGATAGTACAGCCCCCTTTTCTGTTGGTAGGCAGATTTAAACAAAGCATACGTCAGCCTAAACCACAAAATGTTCCATGAACTTTAACATAGTTTTAAAGAACATTGTCTTCGGGTCGGTGCTTCCCCTCAGCTCGTCTTCGCTGTTGCTCATATGGTGCACTTCCTCTAAGTACGTCGGCACACTTCTGCATTTCTGCCCTACCAAAATAGATCTACCATGGTGTGTATGTGTGTGCGTACACGTGCGAGGGCGCGTGCATGCTGTGTACTGCGTACGTGTCATGACCTCTCACTATTTGTCTGTATGTATATGTCTCGCCCTTAAATGCTCTCACATCTCACCCGTTACACTTCTGACCTTCACGTGACCAGGAGCCACAGCTCTTTAATAAGCTCAAATGCAATCATGTGTAAAAGATTAAAATCATTTTCATAACACAGGTTTTCCTTCTCAGATCTGCCAATATGTTTGCTCCTCCTAATATAGTCTAAAAGTAACCCCAAGCAAAGCAATTTGAACTTTCCCCTATCTGTGATCCCTCTAACTAAGCGTGTGTGTCTCAACGATACATGCAGAATAACACCCTGCTCTTTGGCTTGCACTTAAACTCTGACTTCAGTTTCACTTCTGCAAAAACATGCTCTGCAGACGTGTTTCCTGTCTCATTTTGGCACAGAGTGTATTTCCCTGTCTCTGCCCTCTACACAGAGATCATAAAAGCATTAATACCATTTAAATTATAGATTCAACTCAACCATTTAAAATGGTTCTTCTTTGGACCTGTAATAAAGGCTAATATAATACCAATATGTTTGAACATCTGAATGCATCTGAATGCAACATCCCTATTAACATGAAATGGTAATGATGATTATAAAAATAGCAGCAAATAATAGCAGTAAAATATTTCTATTCCCCACATGTTTGTGCTAAAACATAATATTTGTGCCAAATGATAGAATTTCTGCTATGCTGTGGTATTTTTGCTGGATTATAGTATTTCTGCTAAGTCAAAGTATTTCATGTAAATCATAGTATTTCTACCAAGTCCCAGTGTTTCTGCTAAATCATAAATCATAAATAATGTTTTAGCACAAATTGTATGATTTAGCTCAAATACTATGATATGGCAGAAAAAATATTATTTAGTATAAATACTAAGTTTTAGCAGAAATACTGTGTTTCAGCAGAAATACTATGTTTTAGCACAGAATTAGCTAAATACTATGATTTGTCACAAAAGCTATGATTGGGTACAAATTCTGTGATTTTGCACAAACACTGTGATTTATCAGAAATACTGTGATTTGGCAGAAATACTATCAATTGGTTCAAATATTATGATTTCGAAGAAAGACAATGTTTTAGTATAAATACTACGTTCAAACTAAAGAATTCTGCTATTTCTGTTGCTTTTATAAAAACCTAATTACAACAATAATGACATGAGCCAGTTTATGTCTCTATTGTTAAATAAAACAAAAATGTTATTGATTTAGGTTTGTTTTAAACTTTTTTTAAAAAGTATACGATTATATTTTTGGACATATTTTTTTCAACTAAACATACATTTTTATGAGATTTTACCATGTTACCATATTGATAAATGCACATTTCTAGCCAGAAATGTTTCAGCAGTGTAACATATCTACTAAACATGTAACACTTGCTTTCTGTTACTAGCTGATACCCTACATTTGTATCAATCTCAATGTCTTTTAAAAAGACAGATGGTGTGAGGCTGGGGAGTGGAGTGGGGGGGGTGGGGGGTAGGGGGGTGTTCTCAGGTTTATTTCTTTATTTTTTAAGAGAGAAACAGTTCTCCTGTGTCTTCTCCAAGGTTCACATGTAACATCTAACAGTGTGGAGTACATAGCAGCAGGAACTGTAATGCCACAGATAAGAGGGGCTTCATCACCGTGACTCCTGACTCTTGGTGGTGCTGTCACTTGGTGTTCTCTCTCTGCGGTAGAGTATCACTTCCTGTTCCTGCTCAAACACAGTGGTGTTAGTGAGTAGCTAATCTGCTTAGCAATTTAAATGGTAAATGGCCCGTATTTGTAAAGCGCTTTCCTAGTTCCAAAGCGCTTTACATATTCAGTCATCCACCCATTCACACACGCATTCACACACTGGTGATGGCAAGCTACTAATTTAATTAAAAACTGTCAGATACATTCTTTTTTCCTAATTTAATCTTCACCTGCTTCATCCGAAGCACACTTTCTGTGTTGTCACTACCTGATTTATAGCCAAAGTATTCACTAACTGTGTCTGTACTGTTTCACTAGCTTAGCTTAGCTCGTAGCCAACTCGCTAGCAGCATGGCCTCTGTGGGATTATAATATTACCTTATGCTATGTTATACCCCTAATTAAAGATTGTGAAATTATTATGTAGTTTTAGTTTGCATTATTCTCCTGAATTAGAAGAAGGTATAACTATTACATTTGTTAAACTGATTTGTATTACATTGGACTGCTGATTTATTGTGAATGAATGATATTGTTTTATGATCCATTATACTGTTGAAATACTGTTTTCAGAGAGTTATGACCTCATTTGTCTGATTAGAAGAGAACAGAAAATACCGGAGAGGTTTTCTGCCCCATCTCATCAGGAGGAGATAAAACAGGGAGCCAAGGCCGCCACTTAGGCGCCATGTGAGAGAAAGAATGTGAATGTTTAAGCTTTTATGACTAGGTGGGGGCCACTAGAGGCTATAACAGTTTGAGCAATGCTCCACCATTTTGAAATCAATACTGGTGTGTGCAGTGTTCATCTCCCCACGTGTGTGTTCAGTAAAAATCATTGTTTGACCAACTCCTCTGGACTAGTGTTGTTTTTGTGCCCATCCTCAATATTTGAACCCGCAACACCTCTTCACCTGTCCCTCCTGCACTTTCCTCCTCATTATGTCAGATGTTTAGTTACTCCTCGGCCTCCTTTAGCTGTAATGATACTTGTAACAAATATAGCAAATTTGCAGCTCTGGAGCCCAGGATTACTGAATTGGAGACTCGGCTTTGCACCCTTCATTCACCCGTAGCTACCCAGGCCCCTGTAGCTGGTGCAGCCAAAGATAGCATAGGCCCCGCCAGCTGTGCCCCGGCAGACCCCAAACAGCTGGGGAAAGAGGGCGGCTGGGTGACGGTGAGGAGGAAGCATAGTCTTAAACAGAAGAACCAGGAACCCCACCAATCTGTTCATGTGTCTAACCATTTTTCCCCACTCGGTGACACACCCGCCGGGGGTCAAACTCTGGTAATTTGCGATTCTGTTCTCAGACATGTGCAGCCAGAGACACCGGCAACCATAGTCAATTGTCTTCCGGGGGCCAGAGCAGGCGACATTGAGTGAAATTTATTTAAAACTGCTGGCTAAGGGTAAACGTAAATTCAGTAAAATCGTATTTCACGACGCAGTAATGACACCCGGTTACTCCAATCAGAGGTCAGTAAAATCAATATTGAATTGGTGTGTAACTTTGCCAAAACAATGTCGGACTCTGTAGTTTTCTCTGATCCCCTCCCGAATCAGACCAGGAGTCACATCTTTAGCTACATGTTCTCCTTAAATTGCTGGCTGTCTGAGTGGTGTCCAAGAAACGATGTAGGCTTCATAGATAATTGGTAAACCCTCTGGAGGAAACCTGGTCTTGTTAGGAGAGACGGCATCTATCCCACTTTGGAGGGAGCAGCTCTCATTTCTAGAAATATGGACCAATTTATTAAACCCCCCAAAATATGACTATCCAGAGCTGGGACCAGGAAGCAGAGTTGCAGTCTTACACGCCTCTCTGCAGCTTCTCTCCTCCTGTTACCCCCCAAAAAACCCATCTCCATTGAGACTGTGTGAGCTCCCAAACAAACAAAAAACAAACTAAAAACCAGCAATAAACAACTTAAACATGAAAAATCACAAAGAAAGAGCAATAAAGTATCCACATCCGAACAAAAGAGTAAAACAGTGAAATGACAGAACCAGACTTTAATAAGCCTGAACGGATTATTAAATATTAGGTCTCTCTCCTGCAAGTCTCTCTTAGTACATGACTTAATAGTTGATCAACAAATCGATTTACTTTGCCTTACAGAAACCTGGTTACAGCAGGATGATTATGTTAGTTTAAACTAATCAACACCCCCTTAGTCATTCTAAGTACTAGAACTCTCGAAGCTTGGGCCGAGGGGGCTGTGTTCCAGCAATTTTTCCACACCAGCCTATTAATCAATGAAAGACCAAGATAGACTTTTAGTTCGTTTGAAAGTGTGATGCTTAGCCTTGTCCACCCCAGCTGGAAAACTAAGAAACCAGTCTTATTTGTTATCATCTATTGTCCACCTGGGCCTTACACAGAGTTTCTGCCTGATTTCGCATTCTTATCTGATTTAGTGCTCAGCTCAGATAAAATAATTATTGTGGGTGATTTTAACATCCATGTAGATGCAAAAAATTACAGCCTCAACATGGCATTTAATCTATTAGACTCAATTTGGGTCTTCTGAATCGCTCTTTGTCTGGTCCCTCACCCAGGACCAATTTGCCATGGGAGACCCTACCAGGGGGCAAAAGCCCCCCAGACAAAATAGCCCCTGGGATCCCTGGGACACACAAACCCCTCCACCACGATAAGGTAGCAATTCACGGAGAGGAAGACCCTTATGAGAAAAACATCGAGGGAACAGTTTACCCTGCCCGGGATAGGGTTACCAGGTCCCCGCCCTGGAGAGAGGCCCAGGGAGGTTGCCCGAGGGCGAGCGCCTGGTGGCCGGGCCTTAGTCCATGGGGCCTTAGTCCATGGGCACAGCCCGAAAAGAGAACATGGGCCAATCCTCCCTGCGGCCCACCACCAGCAGGAGGCACCGTAGGGGTCGGGTGCATTGTGTGCCGGGCGGCGGCCAGGAGCGGAGGCCCTGGCGGACTGATCCCCGGCTACCAAGACTGGCAATTGGATGGAATGTCACCTCTCTGGTGGGGAAGGAGCCTGAGTTAGTGCTTGAGGTTGAGAGGTACTGGCTAGAAAGTGCTAACAACCTTAATCTGCACTTCAATAGGTTTGAATGCCCTGTGTTTCCTGTCTCCACAACCAGCTCTTCCCATCTTCTCCTTTCGCCTCCCCCCTCTCCTGCCCCATCAGAATTTCACACCCTGTCCCTCTCGGCAGATGACATCAAAAAAGAATTGGGCAGACTCCACTCCAGCAAAGCTACTGGCCCTGACAGTGTCAATCCCAGGGCCCTCAGGTTCTGTGCTTCCCAGCTGTCTGGAGTTCCTCAACAGATCTTCAACATGAGCCTGGAAGCCTGGAAATGCAGAGAGTCCCATCACTCTGGAAGACATCCTGCCTGGTTCCTGTCCCTAAAAAGATCAACCCGTTGACCCTCGGTGACTAGATGCCAGTGGCTCTGACCTCACATGTCATGAAGACGCTGGAGAGACTCATCCTGAGATATCTGCGTCTGCTGGTGGAGCCTTGGCTGGACCCCCTGCAGTTTGCTTATCAACCTCGTATCGGCGTGGAGGATGCCATCGTCTACCTGCTGGACCAGGCTTATTCTCACCTGGACATTGTTGGGAGCACTGTGAGGGTCATGTTCTTTGACTTCTCCAGTGCTTTTAACACTATCAGACCATCACTACTGGGGAATAAGCTCACGGAAATGCAGGTGGACGCCCCACTGGTATGTTGAATTACGGACTATTTAACAAGTCGACCACAGCATGTCCGACTGAAGAGCTGCCGCTTACATAACATCCTGAGCAGCACAGGGGCACCGCAGGGGACTCCTCCTCCTGTCCATCCCTGATACAGCCCACAATGGCAGAGTCATCTGAGAATTTCAGCAGATGACATGACTGAGACTTGTACCTGAAGTCAGATGTGTAGAGGTTGAAGAGGAAGGGAAGGTAACTGATTATGGACTTTAGGAAGCAGGCTCCTCCTCCTAACCCTGTCACCATCAGAGGGGCTGATGTGGAGATAGTTGAGGACTACCGGTACCTGGGGGTACACTTGGACTGTAAACTGGACTTGACCAAGAACACCAATGCTATCTTCAAAAAAGGGCAGAGTTGGCTTTTCCTACTGAGGCGACTCAGGTCCTTCAATGTTGGTAGGAAAATGCTGTCCATGTTCTATCACTAGTGGTGGAGAGCGTCGTGTTCTTTGCAGCTGTGTGCTGGGGAAGTGGAGTGAAGATAGCTGATGCCAACAGGCTTAACAAACTGATTAAAAAGGCTGCTTCTGTCCTGGGTGTCAGACTTGAGAACCTGGAGGAGGTGTCTGAAAGTAGAATGCTAAAAAAGCTTGTTTCTATAATGGACAACCCCATGATGGACCATCGGAGCAAACGGAGCAAAAGACTCATTGCCCCGAAATGCAGAACTGACTGCCACAGTAAATCCTTTGTACCGGTGGCAATAAGACTGTATAACTCTTCCTCACTCTGTAGGTGTGAGAGGGTTTGTTCCCTGCTCCTTAGGGTCGGAGAACGGGTCCTGACTGTCATCTGCGCTTATGCGCCGAGTGGCAGTTCAGAGTACCCAGCCTTCTTTGAGTCCCTGGGTAGTTTGCTGGAAGGTGCTCCACCTGGAGACTCTGTTATCCTACTGAGAGACTTCAATACTCACGTGGGTAAAGACAGCGAGACCTAGAGGGGTGTGATTGGGAGGAACGGCTTCCCTGATCTGAATCCAAGCGATGTTTTGTTATTGGACTTCTGTGCAAACCACAGTTTGGCCATAACGAACATCTTGTTCGAACACAAGAGTGTCCATAAGTGCACATGGCACCAGGACGCTCTAGGCCGCAGGTCAATGATCGATTTTGAAATCGTATCACCAGACCTGCGATCATATGTTCTGGACACTCGGGTAAAGAGGGGGGTTTTACCCTGATCACCACCTGGTGGTGAGTTGGATCAGGCGGCGAGGGAGGACGCTGGACCGACCCAGTGCACCTGAGGGTGTGCTGGGAACACCTAGCAGAGGCCCCAGTCCGCGAGATCTTAAACGCACACCTCTGGCAGAGCTTCAACAGCATTCCGAGGGAGACTGGAGACATTGAGTCCGAATGGACCATGTTCAGCATCTCCACTGCCGAAGCTGCTGCATTGAGCTGTGGCAGCAAGGTGGTTGGTGCCTGTCGTGGTGGTAATCCCTGAACCAAATGGTGGAGACCAGAGGTGAAGGGAGCCACCAGGCTGAAGGAGTCCTATTGGGCTTGGTTAGCCTGTGGGACTTCGGAGGCAGCTGACAGGTACCGACAGGCCAAGCGGAAAGTGGCTCAGGCAGTGGCTGAAGCAAAAACTTGGGTGTGGGAGGAGTTTGGAGAGGCCATGGAAAAAGACTTTCGGACTGCCTCGAAGAGATTCTGGCAAACCATCAGGCATCTCAGGAGGGGGAAGCGGTTCTCTACCTGCACTGTGTATAGTGCTGGCGAAGCGCTGCTGAGTTTGATTAAGAAAATTGTCGGGAGGTGGAAGGAATACTTCGAGGACCTCCTTAATCCCACTGACACGTCTTCCGAGAGGGAAGCAGAGTGTGGGGATGATGGGGCTGACCCGCCAATTTCCGGGAGCGAGGTCACTGAGGCAGTTAAACAACTCCTTGGTGGCAGAGCCCCTGCTGTGAATGAGGTCCGCCCCGAGTTCCTGAAGGCTCTGGACGTTGCAGGGCTGTCCTGGTTGACACGCCTCTACAATGTTGCGTGGAGATCAGGGGCTTTACCCCTGGACTGGCAGACTGGGGTGGTGGTCCCCATCTTTAAGAAGGGGGGCCGGAGGGTGTGTTCCAACTACAGGAGGATCACACTCCTCAGCGTCCCTGGGAAAGTCTATGCCAGGGTGCTGGAAAGGAGAGTTCGTCTGCTAGTCAAACCTCAGATACAGATACGTCCTGGTCGCGGAACACTGGACAAGCTCTTTATCCTCTCAAGGATACGTGAGGGAGCATGGGAGTTTGCCCAACCAGTCTACATGTTTTTTGTGGACTTGAAGAATGCATTCGACCGTGTCCCTCGGGGTGTCCTGTGGGAGATGCTGCAGGAGTATGGGGTGTCAGGCCCATTGCTACAGGCCATTCGATCCCTCTACAACCGTTGCAAAAGCTTTGTTCGCATTGCCGGTGTTAAGGCTCAAAAATATAGGGACGTAAATACAGGCGGAATGCAAGTAACCACACTGGTCCAAAAGGTAAAGACGATGATTTTAATGAAACACGCAGTGTGGGAGCTGAACACTGTACTCCGACAGTATCACGTCTCATCGCCCAGACTTCAAAATACAATTTTATATGCATCAGAGTATATTTAGTGATGCCCCCTCATTGCGTCATCACAAAACCACAAATGTTCTGTTTGACAACTTGTGACACAATTAAAAGAACACTGGCTTCCATCTTCTCCCCGGTGGTTTCCCGCAAGCCCGCTCAGCTCTCGCCTCGTGCACCTGCTTCTTCATCAAACAGTCACGTACGCAGGCACAATTTTCCAGCCACAAGCAAAACATGGTTAAACTTTCACCTACAAGTGAACCTCTCTAAGTGTGTGTGTGTGTGTGTGTGGTTACGTGTGTGTCTATGTGCTAACCACAATCGCACCCCATTTCACCTCGCCGACTAGCTCCTGGCCTCTCCCCAGACAGAGAGACAGAAGCCGCTCTCGTGTATGTAATAACCGAACCGAAACTATGTATGTGTATTCTACTGAATAAATATTTTAATCAAGAACCTCTACTAAAAGCTTAATCAAAAGATATAAAAGTATGAAAGATAACAGCATCATCGAAACTGCTCCTCAGAACAACTTTCACTCAGACTCTGGTTTTGGTTTCACTTCCTGCAAAGCATGTAACTTCAAAAACATGTAACTTCCTGTCTTATTTTGGCACAGAGTTACTCTTTCACACTGCAGTCTGCATATAAACATTTAAGATTATAAATCCAACTCAACAGTTTAAAGTGGTTATAACTGCACCTGTAATAAAGCTTAATTGGGTGCCCATATGTTTAAACATCTAAATACAATATCACTATTAATAAATGCGTCAATGCAGATGCCTGTTATATGATTATGATGCAATAGCAATAACAAAATAATGAAACTAGAAATAATAAAATGAAATAATAAAAATGGCAGAAAAATAACACCTCAATTCCTCACACCAGCAATAAGTCGGATTCATTCCCAGTGGGTGATGGGCTCTGCCGGGGCTGCCCTTTTTCACCGATTCTGTTCATAACAGGATTTCTAGGCACAGCCAAGTGGTGGATGGCTTTCACTTCTGTGACCTCAGAATCTCATCTCTGCTTTTTGCGCATAATGTTGTTCTGTTCATGAGGCTTCATCGAGTGATGGCCTCCACCTCGCACTGGATCGGTTCGCAGCCGAGTGTGAAGCAGTGGGAATGAGGATCAGCACCTCCAAATCTGAGGCCATGGTTCTCAGTCGGAAAAGGGTGGAGTGCCCACTCCAGGTCGGGCATGAGCTCCTGCCCCAAGTGGAGGAGTTCAAGTATCTTGGGGTCTTGTTCGCAAGTGATGGGAGAAGGGAGCCGGAGATTGACAGATGGTTTGGCGCAATTCTCATAACGTTTTTCCAGCAGAATTCACACCAAACATTGGACCCGGTGGTAGCCCATTGTATCTTGTATGCGTGGCTCCAAACCTCCTCTGTAATTGACAGATTACCTTCTTTTTCCCACATCATTTTAATATAGACAGTGCTGTTATTTTAACACCGCTGGATGCTGCTATATAGTTTGGGAAAAATTTTGTTTCGCACTCCATATTTAAAATATGGAGTGCAAAAAAAGTTAAAAGTGTTTTTACAAATTTTAAATTGTTTAAGTTCACTTTTAAGTTTTGATTAAAGTAATCCCTGACCTGTAGATATCTAAAGAAGTCATCTGAGCCTAAATCATGTTTACTCCTTAAGAATTCAAAGCTTTGGAATGCCCCTTGTGGACAAATGAATAGTAATTAATTATACCTTTTGAAATCCAGTTCTTGAATCTATTATCGTACTGATTTGGGGTAAAATCTGAATCATATGCACACCATCTTGTAGCTCAGTTAAGACCATTGAAATGTCTTTGTTGTGTAGATTACACCGCCAGACGGTAAGATGTTGAAGGAACAGTCGTTAAAGGAATACCAGTTACAGCTTTAATATTGAATATAAAATTACAGAACAAAATACGCATGGCAGAGGAACCTATACTACAAATAATGATATCTGCTTGGAAAGTAGTAATAAGAATTTGCGGTTTAGAAAATGACTCTAAGGTTTTAAGCAATAATATTGTCGTAAACAAGGAAGCCCACAACCTCCTTTTTCTGTCTTTAGTCAGAGGGTTTATAATTAACTCTGGCTTTTTTCCCATTCCAAATGTATTTTGAAAACATCGTATACCATGCCACAAACTGTTTTTGTGGCATGGCAATCGGTAAGGACTGAAACAAATAGAGGAGTCGAGGAAGAATATTTAATCTAATTGACATTTTCCCACATTTCAGCCATTCAGTGATAAAAGAATATGAACCTTCAACATTCCTTCAGATGTTTTCTGATTCTAATATTTTTTTTATTAGTCTGCTTTTTCTAATGTACATTTTAACATGGTCATCAACTTTCTCATGGTCGTGAAACTTCTATATGAATTTCAACTTTTAATAGTTCTGCACTTTATCTTTCAGGTGAAATATTCAGTGTATTTCAGCTCACTGAACATTTTTAACTTAACATTCAGCAATTACTTCATTTCAGCTCCAAACATTCAGCTATCAGCATTCACACTGCAGTTTCTCCAAAAAAAATGCATTTTCTAGTTTCATTTAATTTCGTTTTTTGAACTTACAAACAGGACACACAACATTTAGATAACTGTTACAAGAAGCTACATCATCCTGTCAGCATGTTTATAGTGGCTGTGGCTATGTCCTGGTAATATTACTCTCAGTCACACTGGCAGGAGAAATGTTTCAACAAGCCAGTCCTATCCCTGCAATAATTTGCTTGTTTAATGGTTAAAACACTGCAGGTACCACCACTTACTACAGACACTGATGCAAGTTTGGAATAGTCTGTTAATTTCGAGTGAAAAAATAGACAAACAATCTTAACTCACATTATTTTTCATTATTACAAATTTTATTATCATATCATTTCGGTTAACTGTAGCTTTACGTTGACCTTTCATGTTATTCAAAAAACAGCCCACATGCCAGTAAAATAATGTTACCTCTGTAAAAGTACACATATATAAAGGATCAACACTCTTTCTCACTGTTTTTTTAGCTTTATTTATTTATTTATTTATTTTTTTATCTCCAAGTGCAGAACTCCAGACGGTAGCAGAGTTTCCAAAGCAAGCACAAAAATGGCAGATTGTGCAGCCAATTTTTTCTCCAGAAACTTTCCAGGGGGTGGAGCTTTAGCAGAAAGCATGATGACTTTATTTCTTTTCAACATTATTTATTGTAATAGACTGAACATCCTTAAAGAATATGAGAAAATGTAAAGACTAAATTATGTTTAGAAGAGAAATTTGAATTAGTCATGCAGGCTATATGAAGTCCTTATATGCAAATTCAACAACCACCCCTATTGTATTTTTTTCAGTCTGAGGGTTAATAAAACCATACTCCTATCCATATGATGTGTAAATTGTTTTATCCCTGTACCTCCATGCCTCTGACATAACTGCCCACAAATGCTGCCTTCGAAGCATGTTACCGCTGAATTTGGACACAGCCTTTGTTTGCCGGCCTCTTCATAAAGGAGAGGCGCTAAGCTACTTGTCACTGGAATATTGAGTAACTAACGTAAGTAAAATCTTGGCTCAGCAAATATCTCTCTCTCTTTGTGCTTGCCTTTAAAGTAACCTTTGTTTCTGTATATAAATTTCCTGGACCGTTCTTATACCCTGAGACCTGGATCCCTGAGAGTGTGTGTTGGCAGTTTTCTGTGGAGTTTGTGTGTGAGGAAGAAATTCCCTTTGAGGAGCAAGTGAGTGTTGAGACCCCTTTTCCAACCTCCCATGGACCCCTTGAACCCTGGCCTTTTCTCCCACCTTCATATAGTGCACCCGGTGTTGTTCAATAAAGTACTGTTTAGTTGTATTTTTTAGTCTTCGCCTGAGTCCGTCCTACCTGCCCGGACAGACACACTGTTAAATGTGTCTTAGTTTCTATGCCACATGTTAAAACAAGATCTAGTGTGATTAAAGTGCTGGGTCTAATAACAGATTAAATGCCATGTTGAGGCTGTAATTTTTAGCATCTACATGGATGTCAAAATGACCCACAATAATTATTTTATCTGAGCTGAGCACTAAATCAGATAAAAAGTCTGAGAAATCAGACAGAAACTCTGGGTAAGGCCCTGGTGGGCGATAGATAATTACAAATAGGACTGATTTTTGAGTTTCACAGCTGGGGTGGACAAGGCTAAGCATCAGACTTTCAAATGAATTAAAGGCCTGTCTGGCTCTTTGGCTGATTAATATACGAGTGAGGAAAAGTGCTGCCACACTGCCCCCTCGGCCTGTGCTTCGATGTTTCTAATAGTTAGAGTGACTCGGGGATTTTGATTCATATAAACTAACATAATCATCCTTCTGTAACCAGGTTTCTGTAAGGCAGAGAAAATCGATTTGTAGAACAATTATCAGTTACATTCTATTATAAATTCAACATGGTGTCTGTCCTGATTCGTATTTGAGGTGTAAGACAAACGACTGCAGAGTCCAGTGAGATGCGTCAAAACAATGATTTTTATTGAAACACACATATATGTGGGAAGCCGAGCACGATCACCCAAAAAGCATCAGTCTTCCCAGAACAATAAATGAGGCGTATCAACATAGTTGATGACGAGTAATATGCGTCAAAGCAGATAAAAACATGCATCAGTTCCAGTAATTCCAACCTTGGACATATTCTAAAAAAGAACAGTTCCTTCCTCTGTTCCTCCGCCAGATGCTTCCTGTTATTTCACTTAGTGCACTTCACTTATCTGTGGAACTAAACTATCACTTATGCAGGTAAAACAACTTTGCAGTTTCGAGCAAAACAAGTCTAGATACTGTGTATGCGTGCAAGCAAACGATGTGTGTCTTGATCTCAGTGCATGACCTTACTCTGAGTCATCTGTTACCAGGCAGACTCCAATGCAGCAGGTTGCTGAACACACAGGCCTCTATTCAGTTTCTATATTATATGTGGTGTATTGTAAGCATGCATGCAATACTCTCATAGCTGTGGGACACTTTAAATTACTCCATAGATTGGCCAGACATCGTGCTGCCCGTAGCTTCAGACCAGTAATTAACTTGACCTTGAGCTTCAACTCTTTAATAAGCACAATAATGCATTGTGTATAACATTGTGTATAACATGAATACAGTTGCACCTGCAATGAAAGATTATCATGTGATTATGACAACACCATAAATACAAACCTTAATGTAACATCAACAGCTTCAATAAATGCTCTGATGAAATGAAAATAAGAAATGATAAGTGATGCAACAGTAATAATACTGGTTATGAATAGTAACAGTAAAATAATATTCATTTTCCACATGTCACATAGTTTGCAGATGTATTAACTAGAGATGGACCAATCCGATATTACGTATCGGTATCCATCCGATACTGACCTAAATTACTGGATCGGATATCGGAGAGAAATAAAAAATGTAATCCGATCCAATAATTATCACAAAAGCACCTCACAAAACTAGCGACGTAACCCAGCTCATAACCTTAGGACGTCGGAGCAGTATGCGTCACGTGATAGAGCGGCTGTCGGTGGTCTGGTCGAGCAATTGAAGCCTCGCTACACTGAATGATTGATTGATCATACTTTATTCATCCCGAAGGAAATTGGGTTAAGGCTGCCAGCCGTGCCAGCGCCATCTTACCCTTCCGACCATACATACATTACACAAACATCACATGGGGAAGACAGGTCAGAGGAGTATAACATGGAAAAAGCACAACATGAGGAAAGATAAGGAGAAAAAAAAATAACTCCCCCCAGACTGAGCTCCAATAGGGAGATCAGTTTGAGAACATAAAAAAACACCTCTGCACATAGTACATGAAAAAAACTCTTAATACACCAAAGAAACACATGACAGACAACAGAGATGGGTAAAGGGTGAGAGACAGCCAATGTAGACAGTACATCCAGGCCTGCAGCCTATGCGCTGGTCTCCATGATCCACCGTCAGCATCAGAAGGGAATAAGCGTCGAAGGCGTTTGGAGGGGGAGGGGGGATGAGTGTACATCTGCATGTGTATATATGTCTGTGTGTGTGTGTGTGTGTGTGTTTGTCCAGAGTTCAGCTGAGACAGTGTCCTTCGCCCTGCCAGGCTAAGTAAACAGTCTTCCAGCCAACCCAGGTGGCCTTGCATGGGACGAACAGTCTAAACACAGTCGTTATCAGGGTGTTGTTGTTCAGCTCCAGCCTTGAGACCGCAGCTGGCACCGAAGGGGTCTCCGCATGAAGTGATGGTGTTTTTTACTTTAGTGCGAACAACTCATATGAATTTCAAAGCAGTTCTACAGTCCAACACTGGTCTCTCAATCTCCCGTTGGAGAGCCGCGAGCTTCGCCATACTTGCGTTCTGTGATGTTGTCATTCTTGTGCTCAAGGAGAAGATTCTGAAAAACTCACGACAGTGTGCCTCCCTGAGATGTCATCCAATTTGCGCTCAGAGATGTTATTCCGAGCTAGCCCTTCCGAGATGTCATCCAGTCTGCACTCAGTGATCTTATTCTGAGTATTCACAGCAGCCGTAGCCTTTCCAAGATCTTATCCGTGCTGCACTCAATGAGCCCATTTTGAGAAACTCACGCCTCGTCCCATTGTTTCAATTCCAGCGGGCAGCCTTGTGGAGGTTTGAACAACCGGTTCCGCTTTCTTAATTCTTCGATAAGCCAGGGCCAAGCCAGCTCCGATCAGCAGGAACCCTGTTATCATGGTTCCGAATAGGTAGATATCTTCAACTCAGGCTCACCCGAGCCCAGACTTCTCGTTGAGAAAGGGTGTCAATTGCATTCAGGGACCAGTTGATCAAATCCATAATTCCTCTTTTAGGTTTTAGAAAACAGACTGTGAGAGAGTGTTCCAGGGAAAAGTAATACAAAAAACACGAGACTAGACAAGGACATAAGAGGCTAAGCAGGGAAGCTAAGGGAGAGGAGAGGAGGAGAGGAGAAAAATGCGACCGCCTTCGTCAAGAGCAAGGACAGAAAAGGCCTGTTGTTGTGTTGTTGTTGCCAGGGTGTTGTTGTTCAACTCCAGCCTTGAGACCGCAGCTGGCGCCAAAGGGTTATCCGCATGAAGTGAATACGGATTTTGGTGTTTTTTACTTTAGTGTGAACAACTCATATGAATTTCAAAGCTGTTCTAAGAGTCTAAAACTGGTCTCTCAATCTCCCGTTTTAGAGCCGTGAGCTTCTCCATGATTTTATCAAACTTACGCTACGTGCTGGTATTTACCATGATATTTCTGCAGGGCTGAAGGTCTGGACCAGGGTCATGGATAATGACTGAGTTTAAATGGCAGCCTGTGATTCCATTCCCTGACAGCCACTGAGGAGTTGACACTGAGCAAACCTCTGGAGAGCTTCTGTACTCTCGAGAGGACCTGCTGTCATGATGCTGCTGCAGGTAGTATCACACACACAGGTCGGTGTGTAAGTGTGTGTGTCTGTGCATAAGAGAGACAGAGTCAAGTATTGATTTTCCAATCCTGCTGTTAGCGCTGACTTTATGGATAATGTAAAAAGTTCGCATCTGTGCATGTGAGCGAGCACATGAGGATGTATCCACGCTCCTGTGTGTGTGTTACAGTATCTGTATGCAGGTGTGAGTTCACAGCCGATTCTGAGAACTCACGACAGCAGTGAGTTTCTCCAAGATGTGATCCAATTTGCGCTCAGAGGTGTTATTCTGAGCGAGCCTCTCCAGCAATGTTCCCTCTAAGCTGCGCATGTGCGCAATTGCGCACTGCTGGCACGGTCTCTGCGCACAGAAAATCTGCGTTGCGCACAAAAACGTTCTAACCTAAATGGAAATTAAAATTAATACTTTAACAATTCTGTTTTGCAGTGTTAGTCAGTAAGTGACTGGCTGCTCCAGTATGGGATTAGAATGATGCCACCTCATCCCATAGTCCAGCCAATAATGCGATTCACATTCGTATACGCAGCTAATGTCGTTGACAGGCTATGACAGTGTCCTTATGTGCCGACACCGGTGTTTTAGCTAGCAAAGCGGCATGGCTGATGTGCAGTGAAGCCACGTTAATGACAACGTGTACAACCATTGGAGATGTGAGCAGGACAGACGGAACAATTGACGGGAAAAGTGTGGACTTTATACCAGTTTTTAAATTGTGTTGATAGGCCACGTAAAACCAGAAGTATGATAAAAATATTTGCAATGTTTTGTTTTCTTCCTGAATACTATCGTTGTTTATATTTACTGCGGGAAGAAACGGTAAAAACGGCGTTTTATAAGAAAAAAGGCTCGAAAGCACTCTCCACCTGTAAGCAAAAACAAACCCCCACCCCCCTCTCTCTTTCCTATTCGTTCAAAAATGTACCATGTCGACCAATCAAAAAATGATATGGCAACGTGGCATCTAGTTGTTAAGAAACGGGGGGAAGATTTAGGAGTGACGGTGGTGTTTTGAGATGTGAGAGATTTGAGACGTTTAGCGCAAATCTTGTGTAGTTAGTGTGTAGTTAGTGTGTAGTGTAGTCAATAGTTTTGTTGTGTGTGTCAGAACAATGAGGCGACTGCTGAATGTTACAGGTGTTACAGCAGTGATACATCTCCTGTTGTCAGGCCTGCAGGTATCAGGCTGTTGTTCTCCTTTATCTCATAGTGGACAGAAATTATTTTTTGGAGTGGCACAAATAATTTGTGTGGCATCACATTTAATGCAGAACAGCTGATTGTTCTGTAAATAGTTTGAAATGTTTATTTTCATAATGCATTGGCTGCATTTAAAAAAAATAGCTGCGAAAAACTTTGTTGTTTGCCAAACTGAGTTACTTTTTTGAGGAGTAACTATATAATTAATTGCCCAACATTGGTCATTA
This sequence comes from Pelmatolapia mariae, assembly GCF_036321145.2. NCBI lineage: Eukaryota > Metazoa > Chordata > Actinopteri > Cichliformes > Cichlidae > Pelmatolapia > Pelmatolapia mariae. Next base: position 40,888,120 of record NC_086229.1, read on the forward strand.
TATACTGTTTGGTAGACAGAGTTACAGGACTCTCTCCCAGACCACAGACTCATAATACAAGTCAGAGCTTTATAAAAAAAAAAAATTAAAAAAAGAAGAAGAACAAAGAAAGTTGTGTTTTCAATATTGGAGTTCAAGTTATTTTTACTTCCAATAGTGTTAACATACTGCACAGGACAATGGCTAGATTTTTTTTAACATTTTCATTGTAAGTGGGCTAAAGCAGTTTAAAAGTAGTCTAACATAAATGTAAATACTGTAACTTGATTATTTTAATAAACCATGTAACTTGGATGGATTAGATGCTGGCGTGACCACAGTGCACATGTCTGATGTCGCTCACAGTGGTCCAAGGGATCGCTCAGGGAGTTTGTGTGTTCGCTCAGACACAAGAAAAATTAGAGGGAACATTGCTCTCCAGATGTAATCCAGTTTGCACTCAGGGGTCTGGTTCTGAGTGTTCACGGCAGCCGTTATCATGGTTCTGAATAGGTAGATATCTTCAACACTTAGACTCACCCGAACCCAGACTTCTCGATGAGAAAAGGGTGTCAATTGCATTCAGGGACCAGTTGATCAAATCCATAATTCCTCTTTTAGGTTTTAGAGGACAGATTGTGAGAGAGTGTTCCAATGAAAAGTAATACAAAAAACACGAGACTATACAAGGACACAAGAGGCTAAGCAGGGAAGCTAAGGGAGAGGAGGAGGAGAGGAGAAAAGTGCGACCGCCTTCGACAAGAGCAAGAGAGAAAAAAAAAAACCACATGCTGCCTAACCAGCATTTCATCTCGGAGAAAGCTATTCCAGAGAAGTAAAGCAAGTGTGTAAGTTCATCTCTGAATGTTAGTAAAGCATTCCCACGTTAAGCTTAACAACCGATGTATGGAGCGACTGCTACTCTCCCCCTCCTGTTACTACTTCAATCATGAAACTGATCAATGATCAGCTGATCGGCTTTTCGGTCAAGAGTCTGTCTCTCTTGTTTGTTTTTGACCCACTTTGCACCAGAAAGAGGAAACCAGCGGCTGAACAACAGCAGCATGTTTAAGCTTAATAAGCTGTTGTTAGAAATTATTTAATATTACTTTCTACACCATGATCCTTTTCTACGTAGCTGACAGCTGGTAAATGTGCAGGGGCGGGTCTAGCATGGTTTTGCCAGGGGGCCAGGTAGGGCATCAACAGGGAAAGGGGGGCACAAAAACATACTTTTCTTTCTAATTGTCATGTCTAGCTTTTAATAAATAATTATCTGAATCTTACAACCAAAGTTTTCATCTGATTTAAAATGTATAGAAATCCATTATTGTATATAATAACTATTAAGTCAAATTTAAAACCTAGAAAGCTACAGTACTTTTTCCTTTGCAATTCTGTTGAAGAAAGATGTTGAATCTATTTAATTATTGTAGATAAAATAATTGACTTCTGTGCATTTGTTTTTTTTACACATGCTTTAAATTAAAGTTGATTACGTCAATTAAGCATTATGAGGGTGGGGGGTGGTTCCCTATTTTTATTTTTATTTTTTGCTGGGAGTTGGCATTTATTATGCCATTTATTATTTAGGTTGTTTAATATTTCCACTAAGTATTCTTTAAAATACCAGAATAGGGAGGATGGTGTAGGTTTAAGTTTATTAGATTGATCAGTGTTTCTGAACTATGAAATATTTTGGGTGCAGTGTATTTAAAAAAAAAAAAAACTTGATTATAAACTTATAGAAAATGCAGCAAGATATTAAAAATAATATTTTATTGATTATGAAATACCCTATATCGGATTTATATCGGTATCGGCAGATATCCAAATATGTGGTATCGGTATCGGACATAAAAAAGTGGTATCGTGCCATCTCTAGTATTATAACAGTTTTCTCAACATACTCTGGACTGCATACTTTTGGAAAAGGGATTTTAACAGCATTCAGTAAGGTTTCAAAGACAGGCAGAGATGGGGGAGGGGAGTTGGCACTTGTCTGCAATGCTCTTGTTAGATCCCAGTTACTCCTGTACATGAGGTCTGGACCAGCTCTCCATCCTACAGGTCAGAGTCCCTATATCCCTATGGGTAAATAGCTTGGTAAATGGCCTGTATTTGTATAGCGCTTTACTTAGTCCCTAAGGACCCCAAAGGGCTTTACACTACATTCAGTCATTCACCCATTCACACACACATTGACACACTGATGATGGTAAGCTACATTGTAGCCACAGCTACCCATTAGGGTATAACGCTAATAGGCGAACTGAGACTGATTTAAGCTGGCAGCGAGGAGACTTGCTCAGCCTTTAACTGCCTTCGTCTGTGTTTCCACTCTGCACTAACTGTGATTCGGTGTACTCAGTCCTTTAATGGAACACAGTCACCAGCCACACCCAATAACAACAGCTGTCACGGGCTGCGATGGCAGACTGTGGAGTTGTAGAGAAAGTAGGGCCCAAACGCGAGACTCTAGTGAAGGACAGTGGATTGATTTATTTAAGGTGAGTGGACAGAAACTACAACTATATGCAATTCAAGCACTGTGACTCCTGTAGTGATTCCTCTATGAATCCAACACAGTGCACGTGTCCATAGCAGTGAAAAGGTGACAACTCCAAAAACCCGATTCCATTCTGTGATTTCCCCTCGTGACGACATTCCTGACTCCCGACTCCTGGTGACACAAAAACACACACAGCTCAGCAGGCAGCCTTTAGTAGCGAAGCCGTTCACAACACACTAATCTAGGGAGGTACTTAACACGTTCGACTTAGTATAATCCCGCGCTGACTGGAGCTTTGCCAGCTTCTTAAATAAGACGCTCCTCATGAATCTATCAGCTGCAGCTGGTGAGGGCTAATGAGCGTCATGTGCGGCAGTCCCCAGTGCTGGAACACTTCCAGGTTGCAGTCCCCCCAGCGACCCCAAAACATCCGGGAGCACACAGGGAGAAAGGACAAAAAAGGGAGAGAAAACCACCAAAACATAACATACGGAAAAACATACAGAAGAAATACATGAGCTCTGGGTCATCAGACCCAGACCATGACAAAAGCACTCCTCTAAAGATCGATGTCACTTGTTATTTGCTGAGTATGTTTTAGTGACCTGTGTTAAGGACAAAAGAAATATATTTTTAATGTGTATCTCCTCATTAGATTGTTTTATGTACTTTAATAATGAAGGCTTGTAGAGCAAGGCCACATTTGACTCACTTTTGACTTATGATTCTAATGTTAGAGATCCTGCAACTGGCGTTTGAGCTGTGCAGGGGTCTCTCTTTAACAAGATTTTCTGTGTATTGAGCAGGTGAAATTATGTCAGTAGACCTCAGACTGTCAGGATGCTGAAGAACCTGAGGCCACTGAAATATGATGTGGGGAAAATGAACAGATGGAGTGATTTAAGTCTGATTTCAGACTATGTAAGTATTAGTTAAGCCAAAAGTAGGGGAAAACTTTTGTGGCCCTGAAGTTCTAATCCCAACAACATATGGATAGATTAATAAGCAAAATTTTCTGTGTTTAAGATTTTTGACGTTGTTGTTTTAGTGATGGGTTGATTTGGTCGGTTAGGTTTGGATTGTCTTGTTTATAAATAAAGGTAGGTTTATTAAACATGGACATGTCTAGGGGGGCCCATTATTTTTGTAATAGTGCACTTAGAGAAAACCAGGCAGGTGATTTTGTTTTGTGCTTTGATGAGCTAATAATCAGCTCTCTTTTTTTTCTTATTTTTGTTCTAAGCAGGACTGGAAGATTAAATTGACAGCGCTGTAAATAATTTCTTGGAGAACAAATATAAGGTGGGCTTTCCAGATTACAACTGGCTGAGGAGAAGGCTACCTGTGGGGACCTGATCAGGTCGAGCCAATCCAGTCCAAAAGCATAAAGAACTATTTTCCTAGAAAACAAAATAAAACAAATGAATGAGCTCATGTTGCTGAGGGTGGAGAATCTGATTATTTGCGCGGGAATCTCCACTATCGGCAATACCTGGTGTGAATGTGTGTGAATGAATTTGTGTAAATGGACTGTGACTGGTCGGACGATGTGGACTAAAGGTTTGACTGACTGGACACTGAGATAAAGACTGGACTAAGGTTAAACACATGACTGATAACTGTTCTGTTTTAAGTTTTCTTTCTTATAATACCGATTGGATCATAAGTGGGAAAACTGAGTATGAAATGTGAAGTTCAGGTTAACACACAGGTTTTGTTTCTAGGAAGTTCCAAGGATGCAGGCTCTGGATTAGGCATTCACCCTATTGAGATCCGGTTTCTCTTTATTCTTTCTTTTTTCTATTTCTAGTATCTTCTGTACGTTTCTTGCCGCTAACTAGTCCCTCAGTTTTTATGCCATTATCACCATTTAAATTTTTACAGTTTCTGTAAAAGCTATCTTTCAAGCTATATTTTTTGGTGGTTATAAGTGTTATATTTTTGCTATATTAACTTTTTTCATGCAATTTCTGCTCCCATTGTAATGTATGGCAGACATCCCATAAAACGCTCTAACTGGCATGTTTTTGAAGCTTAACTACTTCCACATTCTTTCACCTAGAACCACCATTCGGCCTTTGAACTGTTCTCCTGTCCTTCTGCTACTCCCGTCTAATTCAGCTTTTCCATAAGTTCTACCGTTTCCCTTAAATGAATTTTTAACTTTTGCATGAATTATGATGATTTGCATGGGTTGCTATCGTTGCTATGGACTGAGTGTTAGAATGCGTGCACTCCAATCTTGGAATCCCTTCTTCATGTCCGAACAAACTCCTGTTGCCTACTCAATTTTAGCTGAACCCACAGAAGTTATACATCAAAACGTAGGTATTTTTGTTGGCTTTAAGATAATGTCACTGTCATTACTGTGAAATTTACCGTTTGTTCGCAATTTGCCTCGAAGTGACACAAGGTCTGAAAACTCCCCATTCAAAGTCTATGGGGATGTTGTGAAATTCAGAGCTGAAATTCTGTAACGAGAGGCATTTTCAAACCGTCATATCACCTTAACCATGCAATGAAGAGGCACAAGGCTTGTGCCAATTCCTCTTCAGACACAGTTTTTACAGTCATCTTACCGTTGAGCCATAAATTACATTTGCTTGAGGGGCGGAAATCTGTCCTTCTCTCAGTTTTCAAGCTCTGAAAATGAAGCTGTTTCTTCTCTTGTCATAGCTCCGCAATGGAGTTTCAGAGAGCCCAGAAAATCACCTTGAAAGTTCACCAAAGTCTGCTGATGCACCCTGTACAAGAATTATGCTACTATCCCATCTACTGTTTGATTTAGACAACGTTTTGTAACACCAAAAAATCCCCGGCGGTTTTTGCCTCTCACTGAATTCTGACTGCACTTTACTCTGGTTTCCATCTACTCCTCCCCTTTGCCAGTGGTGCAACATTTTTTTTTCATTACAAATTAATACACTATCACAGACCAGTGATCTATGTTGCTAGTTTATTACAATTCTGCAAAGTTTTATGATTTTAGCAGCTTTTCTAATATGGACCTCAGCTTCTTGTTAAACCTCCAGAAATACATTGTAGAAAGGCTGCATGTCTGTCTCTGTGTGTGTAAGAGGTGGAGCTGTACTGACAGGAACAAGTACACAGCCTGATGAAGCAGACATAAGTGGTATCTCTGATTGGTGGATTTAAATTGAGCGGATCCAGTTGTTTGACTGGCATAGAGAAACACAGGCCACACTCTTAATAGCCCCTGTTCATTGAGCTAAATTTTCACTTTTCGTCATCTCTTTGCAACAGAAAATTCAGCTTTCTTACCTGTTTTCAGGCAAATGACCACCAGTTTGACTCAGTGAGAGGAGATGCTGCCTGGAAGCCAGGTGGCGCAGGTTCGAATCCTACCTGTGGTTGTTGCCCCGGATCTTCCCTCCTCGAACTCACTCTGCTTTTTTGGCACGCTTTAGTGTACCCTTGTTTTCAGCTTCTTCAGCTCTTTTCAGCAGATTCTTCTCCTTCTGCTGTTTTCAGATTCCACTACAAGGCATTTACAATGCATTTTCGCAGGAAATGCAATTTTTCTAGTTACTTCTGATTCACATATACTCATCAGCATGATTTATTGTTAGTTTAAAACATAATGCATACACATTCTTTTTATATGATTCTGTGCTTAATGCGCATAACAATTTCTTTATTACTTAGGAAGTGAGGGTACATTTGCCACGAAGAATCTTGGTATTGGAAGCTTATGTGGGTCACATGCTAGCCTAGTGCGTACACCACCTCTAAAACCATACCTCTGTCTCTGGACCACCTTCGTCAACTTCATGCTGTAACACTAGTCCACGGAGATCTAGGTGGTTTCACGATCTCTATCATGAAGTCATGATACTCAAAAACATTGCTAATAAGCACCAAACTGATGTTTTGAAGCACCTTGAGGCAACTTTTGTTGTGATTTGGCGCTATATAAATAAAAATTGAATTGAATTGAATTGAATGTTTACTAGTTTCTGCCAGCTATATCTTATGTCATGAGCACAAACAAGTAAACTACTTGAATACATACTAGAAAGAACTGCTTCACTGAGTGCAGAGGCTCTTCATATACAACCACCACTATCAGTCTGGTCCACTCCACACAGCTGATGACAGTAATGCAAAACTTCCCCATTTGTCAACTGCCAGTAAAAATCAAGAACAACAAGAAGAAGAAGCAAGTTTTACAAACTAAAACTTGAACTTCTGTTTTTAAAAACATACGAAAACACCATGAGGCTAACAGTCTAACAGATCAATGACAGTCATATTTCATATAATATATATGTACATATATAAAAAAAACACCCAGCACGCCCCTGCGGGCGGTTTCTCCTTCAAGCTCGGGTCCTCTACCAGAGGCCTGGGAGATTGAGGGTCCTGCGCAGTATCTTAGCTGTTCCTAGGACTGTGCTCTTCTGGACAAAGATCTCCGATATTGTTGATCTGCTGGAGCCACTCGCCTAGCTTGGGAGTCACTGCACCTAGTGCTCTGATTACCACTGGAACCACTGTCACCTTCACACGCTACATCAGGGGTCCCCAATCTCAGTCCAAGAGGGCTGCAGGTTTTAGATGTGTCCTTGATCCATCACAGCTGATTTAAATGGATAAATTACCTTCTCAACATGTTTTGAAGTTCTCCAGAGGGCTGGTAATGAGCTAATCGTGTGATTCAGGTGTGCTGACCCAGGGTGAGATCTAAAACCCGCAGGGACACCGGCCCTCGTGGACTGAGATTGGGGACCCCTGCTCTACATCTTCTCGAGCTCTTCTCTGAGCCCTTGGTATTTCTCAAGCTCCGTGTGTTCTTTCTTGGTACCCAATCTCGGGTGGGGCTGATGATATCTCCCCTCTGACCTGGCGTCCTGGCTCACCCTTACCATAGCATTTATCTTGTACCTCGTCAATCTCTAGCTGTGACAGCAGTCCCTTCTTTCGAATGTTGGAACACTGAGCAACTAGTTGTTTCGCCCTCATTGTGGATGTTGGGTATCGAAGAATCCATAGGATGGATCCTCATCCTATTCATGTAACCCCTTCCACCAGGGTTACTTGCGTAGTAGCATTCCAACAACGCCCTGTTTTCGTCTCTTGCCCACCGATGCCTTCTTGTTCCAGTAGCCCACTTCCAATCAGGGTGCCCTGGTTCCTCGACACCTGACGCAGACCTTGTTGATCAGGGCGACGTCTGAGCCAGCATGCCTTCATATTTATCTGTCTCGCTTATGTCTGCGGTAGGCTCGCTTAGCACAGGGGGTCTACCCTTACTGGATACATATATATATATATATATATATGTATATATATATATATATATTAGGGGTGGAGCCGAACCCAAATATGGTATTCGGACAGGCACAAATAAGTATTCATAAAAAACACGTTATTTCGAACAAATAGAAGATTGGGAGTTTATTCCATTACGTTGCATTGTTGACATCTGCAGTCGGGTGCTCTCACGTTATCTCTGTTTACGTAGCTCTGTCAGCTTGGTAATTTAGACAATAGGCTGTTGACAGTGTAATCTTAACATTCATTTAAAGGTTTAAAACAATGCTTGTGTAGTTGCGTCAAATTGAAAGCACTTGTATGAGTTATGTGGTACGTTTAAGTTACTTTGTGTTTTGCAGACAGCAAGATGTAGGCTATAGGCCAGTTAACTTTAGCATAGCTTCCCGTCACTCATTAACGTAGCTGAACCTTCCCACATGGATTTGAGCAACCAAATAGAAAAGAGCATTGCTGCTGCTGAGCCATTTAAGTTCTTTGTGGAAGCATTTTACAGTCAGTGCTGCAAACAAAACCAAATTGATATGTAATGTGTGCAAAAGTCAAATCAGCAGATTCAGAGATATTAAACATCTGTCAACATCTGCTATGCATAATCACATACACTTAAAGCATACTCTCCTGGTACTGTCTGCCAACCCCCCACAAGCACCAATCTCCCCACCAGCACTAATTCATTATGACAGCCATGTTCTACCCCTGCAAGTCAGTTTCGCTGTCTGTTCAGCATCCTCCAACAAGGACAGGTTGCGGGGGTGTTCATATTTTTCACAATGGTATTTTATTAGTTGTTGGTTTAAGAATGGATGAGGCAATGGCTGTTATGTTATCTTCTTTTCAATAGCGTTACATATTCATTGCTGGATTTATGGAAAAAACATCAATTAAAAACATCCATAATTATTATAATGGATATAATTAAAGAATACTTACACTATAACTTTAATTAGAAGTGTAATGCAAAAAACTAGATCTTTATCCCTATTTGGAATTTTACTTGAATACAAATACAAATACCTTTCCCCACTCAACAAAAACAAATACAGATACAAATACTGGCTACTTTGCACATCTCTAATATATATGTAAAGACATTTTTATTGTTTATTCCAAGTCTTCATTATCCACACAGTTAAGATAATGATTTTAATAAGGCTGGTTTATTTTTAATCATTTAAACAAGCAGACTGACCAACACATGTTTACAGGATGAACCTCCATGATAAACCTGTATGTTTATGAACGTCTTAAACCAGTTTTCAGTCAATCTTTCTTTCTTTGTGATTAATACATGCTAATAATTTGATTTTATATGTTTCTGCTTGCCATCTTAATGCTGGATTTTCTCCAGATCATTAAAAATTACAAAATTAGGACCATTCCATCCATCCATATTTACTGTGTTCATACAGCTCATTGTGTATTTCTTCAACAGACTGTTTATTTCTGTCACACTGCAGTAATCCGTTCTGAGTGTCATGGAAGAGAACATCGACCTGCAGTTTGACATTTGGACCCAGTTCAGCCCTGTTTCTTCTTCCAGTTGAGTACTTGACATCTCGGGTGTGATGCATCAGCACCAGAATGACGGGCTTATCATTTGATGACACTAAAGGACATAAAAGAATTTTTTTAAAATCAAATTTTTGTTTTTATTTCTTGGAACATGGAGTTGAAATATCATTCCACTTAACACAGGAATGTATTACATGTTGATTTCATTTCACAGCCTCATTTTCATGTTCAGAATTTCAGTAAGCAGTAATAACAATATCCTAAAAAGAAGGCGGACTTCAAGAAGAGGAGGAAGACATCCACCCTGAAACAGACTAAGGAACACAAGGAACATCATCTGTAGTAGCAGAATTACATTTTGCAGACAGAAATCTTTCACTGTCCACTATGACCGTGGTTCACACAAGAAACCATGCCATCATACTGTTTAACTCCTCGCTGGAGGGAAGAGAGCGGGGAAACAGGGGGACAAAGGAGGGTGGGAACAACTAAGCTGTAGTGTCCTTTTCACTGTGCAATGTTTCTTTTTTTATATTTAATACTGCAATAGACTCACAACAGTATTTCTATTCCTATTTATTCCTATTATACAGGGAGTGCAGAATTATTAGGCAAGTTGTATTTTTGAGGAATAATTTCATTATTGAACAACAACCATGTTCTCAATGAACCCAAAAAACTCGTGAATATCAAAGCTGAATGTTTTTGGAAGTAGTTTTTAGTTTGTTTTTAGTTTTAGCTATTTTAGGGGGATATCTGTGTGTGCAGGTGACTATTACTGTGCATAATTATTAGGCAACTTAACAAAAACCAAATATATACCCATTCCAATTACCACAGCCTCCCAGACACTGTTCAGAGAGGTGTACTGTTTTCCCTCCTTGTAAATCTCACATTTGATGATGGACCACAGGTTCTAAATGGGGTTCAGATCAGGTGAACAAGGAGGCCATGTCATTAGTTTTTCTTCTTTTATACCCTTTCTTGCCAGCCACGCTGTGGAGTACTTGGACGCGTGTGATGGAGCATTGTCCTGCATGAAAATCATGTTTTTCTTGAAGGATGCAGACTTCTTCCTGTACCACTGCTTGAAGAAGGTGTCTTCCAGAAACTGGCAGTAGGACTGAGAGTTGAGCTTGACTCCATCCTCAACCCGAAAAGGCCCCATAAGCTCTTCTTTGATGATACCAGCCCAAACCAGTACTCCACCTCCACCTTGCTGGCGTCTGAGTCGGACTGGAGCTCTCTGCCCTTTACCAATCCAGCCATGGGCCCATCCATCTGGCCCATCAAGACTCACTCTCATTTCATCAGTCCATAAAACCTTAGAAAAATCAGTCTTGAGATATTTCTTGGCCCAGTCTTGACATTTCAGCTTGTGTGTCTTGTTCAGTGGTGGTCGTCTTTCAGCCTTTCTTACCTTGGCCATGTCTCTGAGTATTGCACACCTTGTGCTTTTGGGCACTCCAGTGATGTTGCAGCTCTGAAATATGGCCAAACTGGTGGCAAGTGGCATCTTGGCAGCTGCACGCTTGACTTTTCTCAGTTCATGGGCAGTTATTTTGCGCCTTGGTTTTTCCACACGCTTCTTGCGACCCTGTTGACTATTTTGAATGAAACGCTTGATTGTTTGATGATCACGCTTCAGAAGCTTTGCAATTTTAAGACTGCTGCATCCCTCTGCAAGATATCTCACTATTTTTGACTTTTCTGAGCCTGTCAAGTCCTTCTTTTGACCCATATTGCCAAAGGAAAGGAAGTTGCCTAATAATTATGCACACCTGATATAGGGTGTTGATATCATTAGACCACACCCCTTCTCATTACAGAGATGCACATCACCTAATATGCTTAATTGGTAGTAGGCTTTCGAGCCTATACAGCTTGGAGTAAGACAACATGCATGAAGAGGATGATGTGGACAAAATACTCATTTGCCTAATAATTCTGCACTCCCTGTATGCTTTGTATTTATATATGTCACTGTATTTATATATGTGTATATGTTTATATGCTATATTTCTACACACATTCTGCAACTAATCTAATCTAATGGAAAATCTCGTTATTACCTTCCTCTCTTGTCAGTGCTGCTGCCAGATCTGATACAATACGAGACGTGATTGGACAGAAGACGATGATGATGTCACATTCCTCCAAGCTAGTCAGCTGAACCTCCATTGACTTTTGGTTCACTTGTTCCAGTATGGATGCATCAGCACCAAAGGTCCGACCAGTACAAACAGTGTAGACCCTGACTGTGGGTCGAATCCATGAACGTGATGAGGATGATTTCTGACTTTTTCCTAAAACAGATACATGATAGTAGGTGATTTGTGATAATTCATCACTGTTTAACCTGACCTCTGACCCTGCACTCTGCAGGGAATTTGAGACTTTTAAAATAAAATATTCTCTATCATATACTTTGTTCTTTTTCATCATTTTTATCTTTGTTAATGTTCTTTGTTAATGTTTTAGAGCACTGTTTCTATGCGTCTCCTTTTTCAATTCAATGTAATTCAATTTTATTTTATTTATATAGTGCCAAATCACAATAACAGTCACCTCAAGGCACTTTATACTGTACAGTATCTCCTACAATAATAGATACAGAGAACAAAAACAACAATCAAATGACCCCCTATAAGCAAGCACTTTGGCGACAGTGGGAAGTAAAATCTCCCTTTTAACAGGAAGAAACCTCGGGCAGAACCAGGCTAAGGGAGAGGTGGCCATCTGCTATGAACGGTTGGGGTGAGAGAAGCAAAACAGTATTAAGATATGCTGTGGAAGAGAGCCAGAGATTAATAACAGGTACAATTCACTGCAGTCTGGTGCAGCATAACTAAGAGAGGATTCAGGGTCACCTGGTCCAGTCCTAACTCTATGCTTTAGAAAAAAGTAGCAGCAGGATTAAAGTAGCAGCAAGTTTGAAGCCTAATCTTAAAAGTAGTGATGGTGACTGTCTCCTGAATCCAAACTGCAAGCTTGTTCCAAAGAAGAGGGGCCTGAAAACTGAAGTCTTTCAAAAGTCTTTTTATTAAACAAAGGTTTCAATATAATGTATACAAAAAAAAAAATGCTTCAGAATTTTCAGAATCTTATTCCCACCCTAACCCTTAAAACAACAAATAATTGGCAGCCCAACAAAACAAAAACAAAAGAACAAACAAAAATGAAAAACAACAAATAGGCTCATATAAGGAAAAAAAACAAAAACAAAAAAACAAAAAAAAATGAGCGGGGGGGGGGGGGGGGGGGGTGTTTCCTTGGACTACTCAGTAATAGTTGAGGGCCTTTCAAAAAAGTCCAGAAAGGGAGACCACAGTTTATAAAATTTATTTTTAGACCCTCGAACTGTATATCTAATTTTTTCTAAATCCATACAGGACATTACATCTTTTAGCCATTGTGTGTGTGAAGGGGGAGAAGAGTCTTTCCATTTCAGCAAAATAGCTCTCCTGGCCAGCAGTAATGAAAAGTTTAATATTCTGAGTCTGGAGTTGGACAGATTCAAATTCTGGACCGCACCAAACATAGCACAGAGTGGCTCTGGTTCAATTTGATGTTGCACGACTTCAGACATCGTATGAAAAACAGATTTCCAAAAGGTGAACAACGAAGGACAGGACCAGTACATATGAAACAATGTACCAGGAGCACCCCCACAACTTATACAGGCTGGGTCCACCCCTGGATATATATGTGCCAGCCTATCCCTGGACCAATGCCCCCGATGAACTATCTTAAATTGGATAAGTGTATGTTGAGCACACATTGATATATTGTGAACCTGACCAAGGATAGAGTCCCACAGTTCATCCGTAATATGAAAGGTAAGGTCCTGTTCCCATTTAGATTTGATAGCAGCTATTGAAGAGCATTGTAAATTGGAAATTAAGCTATAGAGGGCTGATATTATACCCCTTGAGGTTGGGTTGACCATTAAAAAATCATCTACTGGGTTGTGCAGAGGAATTTGGGGGAATTCTGCTGTCACACTCTGCACGTAATGTCTGACCTGTAAAAAGCGAAAAAACTGAGCTGCAGCTATGCCAAATTTGGTGGATATTTGAGAGAAACTTACAAATTGTCTGTCTTCATATAAGTCTGCAAAGGATTTTAGGCCCTTTCTATGCCAGATATGAAAAGCATTATCTGCCATTGAGGGAACAAATAAGTGGTTTGCTGCAACTGGACTTTGAAGTGAGAAAGCCCGGCGACCCAGACTCTGCCTAAACTGAGACCAAATCCTAAGAGACTGCTGGACAACTCTATTGTTACTGGGTAGAGGCGATGCCAAAGGGAGTGATGAACCTAAAGTTGCAGGTAGAGAAATATTCCCACTTGAATATGACTCCATGGCAACCCAAACTGGTGGTGACGGTTCGAGATGATAGTGTCTCCAATATAACAAACACCTAATTTTGGCGGCCCAATAATAGTACTGGAAATTGGGTAGGCCTAAACCTCCAACCGACTTGGGCCTTTGAAGAATAGATTTCTTCAATTTGGGAGCTTTGCCATTCCAAATATATGAAGTGATTAGTGAGTCTAAAGATTTAAAAAAGGATTTTGGAATCAGGATAGGGAGGCATTGAAAGACATATAAGAATTTTGGAAGTAGCATCATTTTCACTGAATTAATCCTACCTATTAAAGATAAGGATAATGGGGACCATCTAGACAACATATACTTGCACTGTTCCAGCAGGGGGAGGAGATTCTTCTTAAACAAACAATTAAATTGCTCTGTGACACTTATTCCAAGGTAATCAAAGTGATCTGTGACTATTTTAAAGGGAACATTTACCAAATCCAGATTTCGAGCCCTCTCATTAATCAAAAACAGTTCACTCTTATTCATATTAATTTTGTATCCAGAGAGCTGACTGAAACCGTTCAGTATATTAAGTACAGCAGGTAAGGAGGTAAGCGGGTTGGAAAGAAATAAGAGAAGGTCATCAGCATACAGTGAAACTCTATGCTCAATCCCCCCCCCTCCATATGCCTTTTATGTCCCCACTGCCACGGACTGCAATTGCTAATGGCTCAATTGCAAGGGCAAAAAGCAATGGGCTTAAAGGGCAGCCCTGTCTCGTTCCGCGGTGGAGCTTAAAATAGTCAGAGTAGTGACAGTTAGTTACCACTGAAGCCGTGGGGCTTGCGTAAAGAAGTTTAATCCATGAGCAAAATAAAGGGGCCCATTCCAAACCTTTCTAAAGTAAAAAACAAATATTCCCACTCCACCCTGTCAAATGCTTTTTCTGCATCCATAGCAATAAGGCATTCAGGCACGACATGGCCAGGGGCATAGATAATATTAAAAAGTCGCCGTATGTTAAAAAAGGCATGCCGATTTTTAATAAAGCCAGTTTGGTCGGGAGAGATTATAGCAGGTAGATTTTTTTCCAGTCTGTGCGCCAGTAGCTTAGACAGAATTTTAACATCCGTGTTTAACAGAGATATAGGCCTATAAGAAGCACAGTCAGTCGGGTCCTTGCCCTTCTTAAGTAACACTGTGATACAGGCCTGGTAGCATGATGAAGGAAGTGCCCCAGAGTCTAGCGACTCTGTAAAAGCTTCGCAAAGGAAAGGAGCCAAATCGTCCGAGAATTTTTTATAAAAGTCTGCAGAAAATCCATCAGGACCAGGAGATTTCCCAGCTTGCATAGATGTTATTGCCGCCTGAATTTCCGCCTTTGAGATAGGGGCTTCCAGAGTCTGTCTGAGCTCTGGGGAGAGCAAGGGAATATCAATGGAGTCAAAGAAACCATGTAAATCTTTTACATTAACAGTAGACTCTGATGTATATAACTTAGAGTAAAATGAAGAAAAAATGTCATTAATCACCTTCTGATCCCTAATCACCACTCCATTGTCCGCCTTTACGCCAGTTATAATTTGTTTAGCCCTAATACCACGCAGTTGAGTGGCCAAAAGCTTACCGGTCTTTCCACCATGTTCGTAAAAATCGCTCTTATTCCTAATCAGACATCCTTCCACTTGTCGAGTGGAAAGTAGATTGAGTTTGGTTTGTAAACTTAAGCGTTCTTTATATAGTGCTGGTGATGGTGACTGAGCGTACTGCCTGTCGATGTTTAAAATCTGGTCTGAAATAAGCCTCTGTTCCCGCTGTGCACACTGTCTTTTAAATGCTGCCACTGAGATGATTTCTCCTCTCAGAGATGCCTTCAGGGCTTCCCACACCGTCCTGTTTGGCATACCAGGTGTTCTATTCTCGTTAAGAAAAATTTTAACTTTAGAAGAGATGTTAGAAACAAATTGTTCATCCGTGAGCAGCAATGGATCCAATCTCCAGAGCTTTCTCACAGAGTTGCAGCCTTGAAATGCTATTTTGAGCACAAGGGGGGCATGATCCGAGACAGTAATACTTTCATAGCTGCAGGATCTTATACTATTAATTAGCAAATTGTCAATGAAAAAATAATCTATTCTAGTGTAGGTGTGATGTACATGTGAGAAGAAAGAATAGTCTCTACCAGTAGGAAACAGAAACCGCCAGGGATCCGTTAGACTATAATCTTCAAGAAAAGACTTGACATAAGTTGCAGATTTATTAAGAGTCTATCTGAAAACTGAAGTCTATCTGTTATGTGCGTGTGTTGTTGGTTTGTTTGTTTCTTAATGTGTGTATAATTCACCTGTGCAGGGGCTCGGCTGTGATTGGTGGACGGAAGGCACCAATCACAGCCGTTTATTTTTTGAAAGAGGTAAAAGGGGAACCGAAGCCTAGATTGAAACAGGAAGTGACACTCTACCGCAGAGAGAGGGAACACCAAGTGACAGCGCCACCAACAGGAACCTCCAGGGTCGCAGTTTCCTCACTTGCTTTTTGTTAAATCCTGTCTGCATCTTGTATTTTTACTTAAATCTTTTAAAGTAACATACATTTTTAAATGATGGTGCCTCTAATGTGTTGAAGTTTTTCTCACACAAGCAGTTTAACAGATAATCTTCTCACAATTTAAGTGAAACTATCATGGTGAGTTTTGCGGCTGGCAGTGGCTGGACCCCAGTGCAGGACTCTGGGATGAAACATTAACTTAAGGTGGCAGGTTTATTTGATGGCAATAAGCTCGGCAATACAGAGAACAAAACTTAGAAGAATTTAACTAGACTGGGGAAAACGTGGCATGACCTGACCTGTCCTGACAGTACCAAACAAAGGATACACACACAACTAACATGGAGGACACAACAACTGGCAGGGAAAAAACACAGCGCTTGAATACATACTGAAGGGATTAGGGAATGTCAAACAGGAGGAGAGCACAGCTGGGAGTAATCTGACATGACAAGACAAAGGGGAAGCAAAACTCAACACATTGACAGAGTACACAGACTTTCAAAGTAAAACAGGAAACATAACAGACACGGACTTGACTAGGGGATACAGCTGACAGAGAACAAAGGGAACACACATGGCAGAAATGACTGTACACTAAACAGAAGTTTATCCTGTCTTATCCTGCTGGAGGTTTCTTCATGTTAAAAGGGAGTTTTTCCTTCCCACTGTCGCCAAAGTGCTTGCTCATAGGGGGTCATATGATTGTTGGGTTTTTTTCTGTATCTATGAAGCACCTTGAGGCGACTTTTGTTGTGATTTGGCGCTATATAAATAAAATTGAATTGAATTGAATTGAATTGAACTGAATTGAATTGAATTGAATTGAACTGAATTGAATTGAAGTAGCACAGAACCACAACCTAAGCGCTAGAACACAGGAAACGCTAAGGAACTAAGGAGCTAGGAATACTAGAGACAGAAATCAAAACCGAGAAACTAATAAACATATCATGAAATAAAAGATAACTAATACACACAGAAAAACACTGAGTCCACAGACTCAGGACCGTGACAGAAACATGGTGCCATCAAGTGTATGTACTCAACATTTCAAAAGTAAAACTTTAATAAGAGATTTATATTTGTACTAACATGTTAATGTTAGCTTCAAACTCACCTTTGTGTGCTTGTTCGAATTGTTCCACAAAATGACTGCAGAGCTTCATTAGTTCATTCTGGTTAACTGACTTCTTCTTCAACGAATCTTCAGCATCTACAAGGAAAACACACACAGTCACAACATTTCACATGATAAATGACATACACATAATAATAGTATTTATATAAAAAAAACATAAATAGAAGAATAAGTTTTATTTTTGAACTCATCAAATGTGTGTAGCCGTACATACACTGAAAACATTCTTGTGTTACCATAGGCCTTAATTTTTCAAGGACTTCAATCACTTCTTCTGGCATCTGCATTTAAAAAACATGAAAATGTGTATTCAGAAGCAAACAGAAGCAACTTGTAACAGTGCTGATAGTTTAGTGGAGTGTTTTCATTCCATCATTTTATGGGTAAAGTTTGATCGTGTTTAAGCGTCGTGATGCACTTTATTGAATGTGGTTTCAAATGTTTCTGACTTTGCTAATGAAAATATGGTAATAAGATATGGGTTAAAGAGATTTACAAATGTTTTTACTGTGTCCCCAGATTCAGGGATTTGGGATTTTACGTCCTACACAAAACTTTTAATCATTATTTATGTTGTTTAGCAGACAGATATGTTAAAAACAGATGTATATGTAATTTACACTTAGCACAGTATTTACGGCAAAACTTGAAACTGCTTATTTTAATTTTTAATTCATACAGCATACCATATAAACAAAAGGTCAACTTTGGTGAGATGCAGCTCACCAGCCATGTGAGTGATACCCTGTTAGGGCTGGATCAGGTGAGCCTGAATCTTCCCTTAGTTATGCTGCAATAGGTGTAAGCTGCTGGCAGATTCCCATGGTGCGTTGAGTATTTCTTCTTCACTTACTATGTGTTCATACACATCGCTGCATTTAATTATTTGTTATTATTAATCTCTGGCTCTTTTCCACAGCTTTACTTTGTCCTGTGTTCCTCCTCTCATCCACAACTGGTCTCTCAGATGGCTCCTTGATCGCTCCTGTTCTAATCCTGGTTCTGCTGGAGGTTTCTTCCTGTTAAAGTTCCTGTTAGAGTTCTTTCTTTCCACTGTTCCCAAAGTGCTTGCTCATAGAGGGTCATGTGATTGCTGAGGTTTTCCGTTTTCCTGGTATTATTGTAGGGTCGTTACCTTACAATATAAAGTGCCTTGAGGGATCTGTTGTTGTGATTTGGGGCTATATGAATAAAATTAGATTAAAATACCCCTTTTAAAACAGATTGTATAATTTTAATAGATACTAACCCCAAGTTGCTCTCTGGTGCGTCCATCAGAGTGTGAATGCATAGAAAAAAAGCGCATGTATAAATAGCTGAATGGAGCATGCTGTATAAAGAGTTTTGAGTTTTCCTGTAGAGTAGAAAAACACTATGTAAGAACCAGAACATCCTCTTTCCCTGACATGCTGGATTCTCCCTGACAGAGCCACAGAGGATGCCTTTGCCCTGACAATGAACATTGCCCTCACACACCTGGAAAAAGGGAATACATATGCAAGAATACTCTTCATCCACTACAGGTCGGCATTTAACACCATCATCCAATCAAAACTTGCCTTGAAGCTCATCGACTTTGGGCTGGGAACACCTATCTGAAGATCAATTCTCAGCTTCCTCACAAAAAAGCCTCAGGTGGTGAGAGTTGGTTTGCACGCTTCCTCATCACTCATTTTAAACACAGGAATGCCACAGGGATGTGTGCTTAGCCCACTCCTGTATTCTCTGCCGCTAAACATAGGTCCAACACCAATATCACGTTTGCGGATGCTTTATCTTTGACAACGATGAGACGGCCTATAGAGAGGAGGTGATGGCGCTGTACCAGTGGTTTCTGGATAATAACCTGTCTCACAAGGTCAGCAAAACAAGGGAAATGATATTGGATACTGGAAACGACCATTTGGGGAACATCAGCCCATCCACCTATATGGTGTCAAGGTCGAAAGGCTCATTAACTTCAGATTCCTCAGAGTTAACATCACCCAATTGCTGTTCTGCATGGGCTAGAACCCCCTCAGTGAGATGGAATGGAGATGGTGTCAGCCACCTCTTGTGCATGGATGTTATCAACCTGTATGCCAAGAGTGAATGAGACATCGATTCACTGATCCACACCACCAGGATATACAGCATTGACATCGGAATAGTCGTTTGGACTGGAGAAGTGTAGTCAGATGATAACAAAGAGAGGGAAAGGAGTCAGAAGTGAGGGGATCCAACCACCAGAGGGCAACACTGATGTATTATTGTAGGGTCTACCTTACAATATAAAGCATCTTGAGGCGACTGTTGTTGTGATTTGGCGCTATATAAATTAAATTAAATTAAATTAAATTAAATTAAATTAAATTAAATTAAATTAAATTAAATTAAATTAAATTAAATTAAACATTGCAGACATTGAAGACAGTTACAAGTTCCTGGGGATCCCACAGGCAAATGGGAACAATGAAGAGGCCGCTAAGAAAGCTGCAACTAAAATGGGAGACACCCCCTAGGATGGTGTGAATGACTGCCCTAAGATCCTGTAGGACTTCCAGATACAGGGAGACAAAATGGTGGTGGCTAACCAACTGGACATAGTGATGGTAGACCAACAAAAGAAGTCGGCCATAGGGATTGACGTAGTGGTTCCGAATGGCAGCAACATCAGGAAGAAGGAAAGTGAGAAGCTTGAGAAATACCAAGGGATCAGGGAATAGCTTGAGAAGATGTGGAGGGTGAAGGTAACAGTAGTCTCAGTGGTGATTGGAGCGCTAGATGCAGTGACTCCCAAGCTGGGCGAGTTGCTCCAGCAGATCCGAGGAACAACATCAGAGATCTCTGTCCAGAAGAGCGCAGTCCTAGGAACAGCTAAAGATACTACACAGACCCTCAAGCTCAAGATTATATTGCATTACACTGCTGAGAGACTTGTCTTCTGCTCGTCAAACATATTTAATTGCAGTACTGACCCTGTACAACCTTGTATATGACAAATAAAACTGAAAACAGAAAAAATAAATTCACAATTTACCTTTTAATACTATTAAAAATGTATATTTGGTGTGAGCATATGTATCGTACAGCTCAGCCTAAATTCTGTGAGGCAATTTTCTCTAACTTTTTTAAGGATCTTTAGGAATAGTTCTCTGTGTTTCTTAAAGGTCATCTGTTTGAGTCAAATTGTTAAATGTTGTCATTGTGTTTCTTAAATTTGTGAAGTCTTAGTTCAAGCAGTAGGATCAAAGACATTCCTTTGTCTCTGACCATCTCTCCACCCACTCTGGTGCTGGGTTGAGGTTTTATTGTAGGCACATCCTTTCTGAAAGATCTGTTTGTTGTGTGGTAAGCTTCCTGCTTTTATGATCCTTTTGGTGAGCAGGAGATTACACAAACACCCCCCCATGACACATACTAATTCACATACAAACACACACATATTCACACACACGTTCTTGCACAGGCACACATGTGCTTACAGGTGCACACACACACACACACACACACACACACACACACACACACACACACAGACACACAGACACACATAGTGCCTTGTCTTTTAGAGCCATAGCGGGGTTTTACGGTGGGAGGTGCTTGTGTAAACTGTTGTGTATGTTGCAACTGTGTTTTCGAGGTTATTTTGTGATAGGATTTGAAGTGCGTTCCTGAGATACTGACGAGGCCTCCCTTGCGCAAGTAAATCAATCGATCGCTGTTGCCTGGCTTTCTTTCCTTCACGGGAATAAGTCTCTGAGTCAGCGGGGTCTGAGTTTCGATACGACAGCATCCAACGGTCTTCTTTTGATGTTTCTGCTTTTTGTTCTGTTCTGTCAGGATGATCCTACATTGCTTCAGCAATGCTGAGGTCAGGGCTCTATGACTGATTGTGTTCCACTGTTTGTTTCTGTCAAGGTATGCCTTTACTGTGCTGGTAGTGTATTTTTGGATCATTGTCATGCTGAAACATGAAGATGCTGCCAATCAGATGATTCAAGATGTTATTGCATGACGGATAAAACTCTGATGATACTTTTCGTGGTATTAAGTGAACAGTAGATAGACCAGCTAAATGTCCACATGCATCACTCAGGTCCTGTGTCAGGTCTTTGCTGGATTTTTTTCCCTTTCTCTGAATGTGGTTAGGTACAAGTACTGGACATAAGATCAGAAACAAAGCATCCAATATCCAAGGAAGTTTTGCACAATGCTGTACACTGTAGCTCTGCACACTAAACAATGAGTGATGGTATCGATGTTACATTTCTCTTCACTTGCATTCCAGTAACTGAAGTGTTGGATGTAGTTTGTAAGAAATTACATGATTACCCCAACCTCAGCAACGGGACCAATCTCAGCACCGACCGAGTGAATTTGCTTTTGGAACTGTGTCTTAATTCCACTTCTTTCCCATACAAAGGGTGAGTACTACAGGGAAAAAAAAAAACATGGGTGTGCCTTGCGATCCCCAGTTTTACCCACTTTGGCCAAATTGTACATGGAAAAAGTGGTAAAGAGGGCTTTGTTATCCGACCCTGCAACACCACTAAGTCATTGGTTCAGGTATGTGGTTGACACCTGGTACAAGATTAAATCTCAGGACGTACTAGAATTCACTGATCACAGTAACTCGGTGGACCAACACATCAAATTCAACAGGGAGGGTATGAAAAGTGGCTTTGAAAGGTTAGGCTTATTAGACTGTGAGATTTCCATCAGTAATGAGGGACATTTAAAAGTGTATATTTACCATAAACCAACTCATACACATAAACCACCACATTAAGTTTTGACTCTTATCATCCGCTCGAGCACAAACTGGGTGTCATCAGGACGTTACTTAAACACATAGTGAATGAAGATTAAACACTCAATAGATCATGGGAATCCCCCAGCATCCAAGACCTATTTAAGCATAACTAAGGTAGGATTCAGGGCCACCAGATCCAGCCCTTACTATATGCTTTTACTTTATGCTCATCATGAAACCAGCTGGAAGCTCATTTCACAATAAGAATCTTATATGGTTGATGTGGTTGTATAAAGATTTATTTGATTTTAAAATCAGTCTAATTACATTATATTCTAGTTGTCTACTGCTCCCTGTAGGTGACTAACGTTGGAAACATATCGGTAATTTTTGGGTGTAGCCCCCAAAAATGGTTGAAATTACTGGTTTTGGAAAATAAACCAGTAAGAGCAGAGTTTTGATTCCTTTTGAACTTTAAGTATGAAACAGGTGAGAACATTACAGATGGATCACCAAAGCCAGCAGTAATATAGACCAGCATTCATTAATTGTCCATCAATAAAGCAGGACTTAGCCACATAAACGGTTCCTAGTGAGTCACACTTTTTGTAGTTTTAGTTAGTTTTGTACTAGAAAACCCTGCATCAGTGGATTTGTTATAATGCACCACTTTGCTTGACAGCTATAAAAGACAGAAGAACATGATGTCTACACAATGTGAACCAGGCCTTATCTCCAAACCCACCCTCCCCAGCCTGGAAGACGACAAGAGGCTTTGAACACGAGCAGTGAATGCATCCTGAACTTATAAATTTAGATGTTCATGCTTCATTGTAAGCAGGCATACAGACAAACTTAACTTTATAATCTAATTAATGGTGCAATATTTCATCAAGAAGTATATTTTGATGTAGTTTGGTCAATTTTCATGCTCAGCTGAGTAAGACTGTTGGCCAAATAAGTACAAACAATAAAAAGAACCAAACAGACAATGGCTCTGTATAATGTAATAAAACACATAATTGTCATGGAAAAGGTAGCATTCAGTGACCACAATACTTTGTTTTTTGTTTTGTTTTTTCCTATGTTTATGAGGGTGTTTAAAACAATGCTTTAACAGAATTTCATTTCATTACTTTATCACATTTCTTCTTAGGTTTTGCTGTTTTCTATAGAAAGAATAACTTACCTCTGACTTGTCAGATTCATTCAGAAGGGCGTTCCACACATCCTTAATTTTCATTATAAGCTGTGACAGAGTGATACCAGCAGACTTAGAAGCTTTACAGATGTTGTTCTTCAAGTCTTGGAGGCTCTCACTGTAACCTGGATTTGGAGGAGACATGGGCAGGGTGCCCTCCCACAAGTGCTCACAATATTTCACGTCTATCTGTATATCAAATTGAGTGACATCAGTGAAGCACTCTGATTCAAACTCCTTCGCTTTGACGAGTTTGGTTATTTGGTCCAGTTTTTTCTGTAAGAGTTTTCTTTCATCCATTTTCTTCTCTGCTGGTACATCTGTAACATTTTGGTGAACAAACAGACATCTGGGAGAAAGTTGAACCTTCTTCATCCTCATCATAGTCTGAACAATCTGCAGAATGACTTGTATCCTCAATAGATCTGCTCCAATTATGTTAATCAACGTCATGTTTCCTAGACTAACAAGAAATGTTGCCAGTTTATTGCCATGTTGGGGAGTTGTGCCATCTTCCAATTCAAGACCCTGCAATTCTTCAGTGTAAACCACTAGAACATAGTCAGTCCCAAAGTCTTTCTTCATCACCTCTGACACTTGGAGCAGCTGCATGAAGGCACTCTTTGTGCATCTGCCAGCAGCACCAACTGCAGACTGCAGTCCCAACATGGTGTTAAGCATGGTTGGTCTTCCACCCCTCTCTGGGCTTTCTAGTCCCAAAACAGACAACACAAAAACTCTCTTGTCCCCCAGTTTCTGGATGACATTCTCTAAGAGACTTGAGATCCCTTTTAAAGGCAGGTGACCTGCATCACCATCTATAAGCTTCACTGGGTGTCCTGATATCATCAGCTCTGCAGTCAAGTCAGGATATTCACAACAGTCACAGATATGTACCATTTCCCTGAACATGTGCTCCAACCTGAAGGATCCAGAAGGCAGTTTTTTGGATATGTCTTCCATCTCAGTTTGGTTCTTGAATGCAATATCTGATTTGTCATGTTTATTCCCTATAGGTAATACCTCAAAACAATTTTCACCAAGACTATGAAGAACAGAAGAAAAATTCTCTGTGGAGTGGTCGTCCAATAAGATCTGAGTCCATTTCAGGAAATACTCTCTTTCTATTGGTGCTAGCGCTGAATGGGTTTTAATGAACAGTTTACTGTAGAAGGCACCACATTGTTTCTGACTTTCTTCCATTGTTTCCTGCTGATTTTCACTTTTCTCATTTTCAGAGTCTCCTCTGAGATGATTGATCTTTGAGATATCAGTGTTCTCCTTTGTAATCAGCTCCATTATTTCTGAAGCAGCAAATCTGCCTCTCTTACAGGCTTCCCCATGTTCATCCACTGTAATTCCAGAGATTGAATCCATAGATTCAAGTTGAAACAATGGTTGTGAGCTGGGTCCATCTGCAGAAGATAAAACTTCTCTAATGATTGTTTTCAGTTGTTCGGATACATCTGGCTGGTTTCTGCCTTTCAGACCCATTTTGTATTTTCTCTTTTTTGCTCTTACAATATCACAGCTGTAATCTTCAATGATAAAAATGAGAGGCTTATGAGACTCTAAGAGGTCTAACAGAAGTGATCTGCTTTCTTCATCTTTTTGGAAAGATTCAACAAGAAAAACGTTGATGGAGGACTTTTCAATCAGTATGTCGCGCTGTTTTTTAACCTGCAGGGCATCACCATGAAGATTACAAAATGCAATGCAGTCACTGAAGGCATCAGTGGGTTTTCCAGCAGGGCAGTACCAGGCAATCTCTGCCACACCATCCATCAGATGGCGAGACCTTGTGCTTCCTAGGCAGTTTCTGTGGAAGAAGGTATTGTGACAGTCGTTGATCAAAGCATTCATCAGCTGAGATTTAGACAATGAAAGAGAACCCAGGCGGAAAAATGACACCAAGGGTGTCTGGGCTTTGCAGACTGGACTACTCTTCACGGTGATGATGCATGCACCATCTTTGATCTGACTCACCATCCAGGTTTTTGTTATCTGTCTGAAAGTCCATAGAGGACACTCAATGTCCTTTGTGACTGGGTCAGGAACAAGCAAAGGTAAGGCATACTGACACTGAGAGAGCTTTGTAACGATCATCTGTTTAAGGAAGCTGTCTGAACAGTGAAATACTGCCATCTGAACATCCATTGGATGCACACGCGTCTGTTCTTTTTGATGAGTGTCTACAATGGTGCTCAAAAAAGTGTCCCAGTCACTGATGTCAGTCACTGGACTAGACTTTGGGTCTGTGCCCTCAGGACTGTCTGGTCTCACAGAAATATATCTGGCCCTGTAGTCCAACATCATTAGTCTGTGGAGAAACATGTAAGCCAGATTTTTCTCAGATGTGACATGGTGCTGTGTCACAGATGGACAGAAGTGAAGAAACTCTTTTGGTGACAGCTTCTGTGTAAGTTTATCCTGAAGGTGAAGTCTAGCAAACAGTTTCTCAGTTTGCCTTTGACACGGCCTCTTACTGGTGATTTCATCTAGAAACTCCACTGACTGCAGAAAAAAACAAATAAATACACACTATTTTAACAAGCGATAACATGGAAATAGTCTTTAAGAGCTTGTGGACTTTCCTACCCTCTTTCCACTCATGTCATCATCTGAGGGACCTGAAAGATAAAAGTGAAGCAGGAAGTCAGATAATGTGACTGTCGGAACAGGAACAGCAACAGGTGAAATTAACAACTCAGTGTTATTACAGTGCAACTTCAAAACTGAACCAGTGTTGAGGAAAGATCATTCTAAATGTAAAGAAGTGGTTATTTTTTCTACTGCTTGTGAGCCCATGGAGAAATCTGACAGGATGTGGAACAAATGAACCAGGTCAATGTTGCCATGTGATGCTTTCATTCACCACACCAGGCGGTGGAGTTGTTTGTACTCTGTGATGTTTGTCTTATGTAAGTTTTCAGGTGGAGGCTGACCATTGTCTCCAAAAGTTGATTCTGTTCATCTGGACGTAGCGTTTTGCGGGAGAATGCTACGTACATATCCCAACCAAACAATTATATGACAATTATACAATTATTATTTTCCCAACAATTATAATTATAATTGTTATATAATTGTTAAACTATAAAATAATTATAAAGGAAAAACTCCCTTTTAACAGGAAGAAACCTTCGGCAGAACCAGGCTCAGGGAGGGGTTGTGGTTGTGGTGAGGTTTTAACTATTAACTCCACTCCACGAATCGCTACCTTGTCGTGGTGCAGGGGTTTGTGTGTTTCAGGGACACCAGGGTGTCACAGTACAGCTGTGTGCAGGCAAGAGTAGGACCCAAACGCAAACTCGCAGACAACAAAAGTAAACTCAAAAAACACAGCTTTATTGCTGGCGTGGAGTGGGACACAAAAAACAATACTAAATTAAACTGGGAAAACTAAAGCACAAGGAGCCACAGGGAAAAATCACACAGCTATGAGGGAGGATGCAACACTGACAAAGAGAAACATGGGGTTTAAATACACTGAGAGATAACGAGGGGGGAATGAGCCACAGGAGGAGAGCACAGCTGGGAGTAATTAGGCTGGACGAGATAAGGGAAGCAAAACTAGAAACATTAACATAGGACATAGACTGTGGAAGTAAAACAGGAAACACTGTCTGAACTCAAGACATGTAAACTTAACAGACTGGGGAGAACAGAACATAGGGACCTGAAACATGGGACAGAAAGGCAGAGTAGACACAACATGAACATAACAATGCCATAGGGGAAGAGTAAAACAAAATACAGGAACACAGAACCTCTTTCAAAATAAAATGGGAAATATAATGAAACGCAAACATGACAACATAAGAAACACAAACATGAAACACATGAAGGACAAGGGAGACTTAACAGGAGTTGGATACACAAGGGGAATCTAATAAACAAATGAACTTAGATAACCTAATGAACTTAAAAATAGACCATAAACATCAAAATAAACTCAAACTTAAAACATGGGTCAAAAGATTCAGGATCATGACACAGGGGCTATGTTGTCCAGGTGCTTTTGCCCCATGGTAGGGTCTCCCATGGCAAATTGGTCCTGGGTCAGGGACCAGACGAAGAGCGATTCAGAAGACCCTTATGAGTACATCACCGAGGGAACAGTTTACCCTGCCCAGGACAGGGGAACCAGTGCCTTGCCCTGGAACCAGGCCCGGGAAGCGTGCCTGAGGGCGAGTATCTGGTCACCGGGCCTTAGTCCATGGGGACCGGTCGGTCACAGCCTGAAAAGGGGACATGGGCCCATCCTCCTGCAGGCTCACAACCTGCAGGAGGTGCCGTAGGGGTCGGGTGCATGGTGTGCCAGGCGGCGGCCAGGTGTGGAGGCCCTGGCAGACTGATCCCAAGACTGGCATTTGGGACATGGAATGTCACCTCTCTGGTGGGTGAAGGAGCCTGAGTTAGTGCGTGAGGTTGAGAGGTACCGGCTAGATATAGTAAGGCTCAACTCAACGCACAGCTTGGGCTCTGGAACCAGTCTCCTGGAGAGGGACTGGACTCTGTCTTTGTCTGGAGTTTCCCCTGGTGAGACGCAGTGGGCTGGGTTGGATATTCTAATATCCCCTCAGCTTGCTGCCTGTACGTTGGGGTTCTTCCCGGTGGATGAGAGGGTTTGTTCCCTGCGACTTCAGCTCGAAGAACGGCTCCTGACTGTCATCTGTGCTTATGCACCAAGTGGCAGTTCAGAGTACACAGCCTTTTTAGAATCCCTGGGTGGGTTGCTGGAAGGTGCTCTACCTGGAGACTCTGTTGTCCCACTGAGAGACGTCAGTGCTCACTTCGGTACCGTCAGCGAGACTTGGAGGGGCATGATTGGGGGGTACGGCTTTCCGTATCTAAACCCGAGTGGTGTTTTGTTACTGGACTTGTGTGCAAAGCACATTTTAGGCGTAACAAACACCATGTTTGAACATAAGAGTGTCCATAAGTGCATGTGCCACCAGGATGCTCTAGGCCGCAGGTCGATGATCGATTTTGAAATCGTATCACCAGACCTGCAGCCATATGTTCTGGACACTTGGGTAGAGAGAGGGGCTGAGATGTCCACTGATCACCACCTGGTCGTGAGTTGGATCAGGTGGCGGGGGAGGACACTGGACAGACCTGGTGTGCCTAAACGTATAGTGAGGGCATGCTACCCTTACTTTGGTCACGAGCTGTGGGTAGTGACCGAAAGAACAAGATTGCGGATACAAGCGGCGGATATGAGCTTCCTTCAAAGGGTGGCTGGCCTCTCCCTTAAAGATAGGGTGAGAAGTTTAGTAATCCAGGAAGGGTTCAGACTAGAGCCACTTCTCTTCCACAGTGAATGGAGCAAATTGAGGTGGTTCGGGCATCTGACAGGGATGCCTCCTGGGTGAGGTGTTCGGGGCATGTCCCACCGGAAGCAGGCCCCGGGGCAGACCCAGGAAACACTGGAGAGAGTATATCTCTTGGCTGGCCTGGGAATGACTTGGTGTTCCAACAGACAAGGCAGAGGAGGGGGCTGGGGAGAGGGAAGTCTGGGCTTCAATTGGATACAATTCTGTAGGAATGCGGTCTAAAAGACACGTTGATGGTTTGGAGGAAGTAATTATTGAAGTTAACTCAGAAAGATCAATTGGAGAAAAAGACTCTAAATGAATATCAATACTAAAGTAGTACTGAAAAACGCAGTAGTAGTCATAGTAGTAAAAGTAGTAATAATAGTAGATGTAGATAACATTACATGTGTGAGATGATTATGTGTAATTTTTTCTACTGTAGCTTAAAGCAGATAACTTGTAAGCAGGAGAGGAAATGGCATGACACAAATTTAGAAGACCATCATTTAGTCTGGAAAAATAGTATGTTGTTTTATAAGAAAGCCCTCTGCAAAGCCAGAACATCTTAGTATTCATCAATGATTGAAGAAAATAAGAACAACACTAGGTTTCTCTTCAGCACTTAGCCAGGCTGACAAAAAGTCAGAGCACTGTTGAGCCAACAATCCCTTTAATGTTAACTAGTAATAACTTCATGAACTTCTTCACAAATAAAATTCTAACCATTGTCATGTTTGAGAATTATACCACGGAGTCATGTACTTCTGATTTGAGGCCTTAGTTTTCACAGGAGCTACATTTAGTCGTATGTAGTGAGGAGATAAAATTATAGATAATCGACCTCGGTTGGAGTAGCGTTCAGGTTGCTGCTCTGCTCTATGTTGGTACAGGCCATTAAAGATGATAACAGTGGGTGGATTATATTGTTAAACTTAGTTACAGTGCTTTCAGAAAGACATCTACTGTGATAAAGTCTACTCCCCACTGCTGTGTAATCAATTATTGTAAATGTAAATGTTATTTGGAAATGATCAGATAGGAGACGGGTTTCAGGAAGAACTGTTAAATGTTCCATTTCTAAGCTATATGTTAAAACAAGATGTAGAGTGTGATTAGTGATGGGTGTGTTCTTTTACATTTTGTGAGAAGCCAATTGAGTGTAATAACAGATTAAATGCCATGTGGAGGCTGTCATTTTTAGCATCTACATGAATGTTAAAATCACCCACAATAATTATTTTATCTGAGCTGAGCACTAAATCAGATAAAAAAGCCTGAGAAATCAGACAGAAAATCTGTGTAAGGCCCAGATGGACGATAGATGATAACAAGTAAGACTGGTTTCAGAGTTTCTCAGCTGGGGTGGACAAGGCATTCTCAGATTTTCCCATTCTTAGATTTTGCTTGTTCTTATGTTATTGTATTGTATTTTGCACACCTCTGTTGCTTGTGTGTGTGGTTGTGTTGCTTGCACACAAGAATTTCACTCGCATGTGCTGTACCAGTTTACCTGCACATGCGATGTAACAAAAAAATGATCTGATTTTATTTGATTTGAAGTTTTTTTTAGAACTCAGTAAAAACTAAAAAGAAAGTTGATCAACCAATGTGTCCAAACCTTTGCATCAGCACTCAAATTAAAAAGAACAACAACAATTCAGATTTTCCAGCAGACACAATATGTACAACTATAAATCAGATTGCTTCCACATAGTCATATAAATATATTTTACAGCTAATCAGGCAATATTGTCTTACCTTGGATAGTGTTTCCCTTGTTCTCATTTACTGCAACTTCTTGAAGTAAGAAAAAGAAAACACAGGATGAATATCTTGTATATAATTAATGTTTGGTTAATAATCCGTGTTTGTTTAATAACAACATTTTATTAATGGATCAATGATTAGTTACCTTTGTAAGATTTCAAAGGTGGGGTCTGAGGTCTGATTTCAGGCTGTCCTCCACCTTCTTCCGTTGTGGCGTTATACAGCTCCATGTCATCTGCTACTCATCTTTACAAAACATTCACATGGAAATAAAGAAAACACATTATAAGGTTGGATAGAGATATGACTTGTGAAAATGAAA
Organism: Pelmatolapia mariae; assembly: GCF_036321145.2. NCBI lineage: Eukaryota > Metazoa > Chordata > Actinopteri > Cichliformes > Cichlidae > Pelmatolapia > Pelmatolapia mariae. Next base: position 40,918,779 of record NC_086229.1, read on the forward strand.
TACATTGTACTTGCAGAAGAAAAGGTCCAGAGAGCTCAAAAAGAATTGACTGGAAATCTGTAGAAGAATGCCTTAGGTTCTTAAGTGCTGTTGTCTTCTTGGGACAACTACTTCACAGTCTGTCTCTGACACCCGCCTCACAACTGGTGATGGCCAGAGGGGCTGATGGCGGGATATGGCAGCCTCGCCTCTCTCAGTCTGCCCCAGGGCAGCTGTGGCTACAACTGTGGTTTGCCTTCACCAGTGTATGAATGTGAGAGTAAATGAATAATGGTCTTGTAAAGCGCTTTGAGGGGTCCCGAAAAGGGCACCCTAACCCTAAACCATGTAAACTCGTTGCCTCAAAAAATTGAGTAAAGTTTACTTAAGATGACTAAGTTAAGGCGACTTATTCACTTAGAGTACAGAGTAAAAACCTATGTAGTTTCCAGAACTCAAAAAAAATATGCAAACTCATTGCCTCAAAAAAACTAAGTAAAGCTTACTTAAGATGACTTCTCGTTTGGCTCTCGGCGAAGGCGGTCACACTTTTTCTCCTCTCCTCTCCCTTATCTTCCCTGCTTAGCTTCTTATGTCATTGTCTTGTCTCGTGTTTTTACTTTTCCCTGGAACACTCTCTCACAGTCTGTTTCTAAAACCTAAAAGAGAATTATGGAGATGATCAACTGGTCTCTGAATGCAATTGACACGCTCTTCTCAACAAGACGCCACGGCTCGGGAGAGCCTGAGTGCCTTGGAAGTACTTTCCATGCTGGATACACGATGGACGGGTGGCATAACTGGAGGGTCGTGTGCCTGACGGGACTGTCGATCGAGGACGCTTAAGATATCTACCTATTCGGAACCATGATAACAGGGTTCTTGCTGATCGGAGCTGGCTTGGCCCTGGCTTATTGGAGAATTAAGAAAGCGGAACCGGCTGTTCAAACCCCCCCAAGGCTGCCTGCTGGGATTGAAATGATGGGACGAGGCACGACTTCTCAGAATGGGCTCACTGAGTGCAGCATGGTTAAGATCTTGGAGAACCTTACGGCTGCCGTGAATACTCAGAATAAGACCTCTGAGCATACATTGGATTACATCAAGGAGAAGTTCACTCAGAATAACACCTCTGAGCGAAAGTTGGATCACATCTTGGAGCAGCTCACTGCGGTCGTGAGGTCTCAGAATCGGCTCTTTGGGCACAAGAATGAATAGACCACGGAACGCAAGTTGGATAACATCATGGAGAAGCTAGCGGCTCTCCAACAGGAGATTGAGAGACCAGTGTCAGTGTCGGAGTGTTAGAAAACGGCTTTGAAATTCTAATGAGTTGTTCATAAAAGGATAAAAACACCATCACTTCATGCGGCTATCCCTTCGGCGCCAGCTGTGGGCTCAAGGCTGTAGCCGAACAAAAATTCCCTGATAACGACTGTGTCTAGACTGTTCCTCCCATACCATGCAAGGCCACCTGGGTTGGCTGGAAGACTGTTTACTTAGCCTGGCAGGGTGAAGGACACTGTTTCAGCTGAACTCTGGACACGGACACACATACATATACACTGATATGCAAACACTAATCCCCCCTCCCTTTCCAAACGCCTTCGATGCTTGTGCCCTCCTGGAGAACACGGCGGGTCTGAGCCCGCACTGGAATGGTAGCGCAGGGCAGGGCAGCTGCTGTGTCTGCTTCGGAATAGTCCTCACCCCCCACCCAACCCTGTGGCTTGTCACGTGTTCCATAATGTTGTGATGTGGACGTTTATGTGCTTTTGTGCAGAGGAGTTTTTTTGTTTCCTGTTCTCATGCTGTCCTCTGATGGGAGCCCAGCATGAGTAGAGGTCTCTTTTTTTCCTCTTGTACTTTCCCATTGTAGTGTATATTTCAATGTTTTTTCTGTAACGCTACCGATCTCCGACTTGTATCCCCATGTAATGTCTGTGTTGTGTGCGTAAGGTCAGGGCAGGTTGCCCTGCAGTGAAATGGGGTCCCATTTCGAATTTGAATTTGAATTTGAAGCCAAAACACCACTATATTGAACATTATAGTCATCTTGTGCATTGTTTTGGTCCCTTAGTTGATTTGTGGACTGTTCGATTTGAATCTAAGCACAACTTTTTCAAGAAAACTGTGCATGATGTCCAATGCTTTAAGAATATACTACTAACACTTTCTTCAAAGCATCAACAAATGATGGCATACTTCTTAGATGGTCACAGTCTTTTTAAACCAAGTCTGCATGTTGATAATAATGACACAGTTGACATCTGTTTCTTGAATGAAAATCTTCAGAAGTGCTTGAAACTGAAATATCCACATGTAAAAGCTGTGTCATTTGCTAAATGTGTTTATCTGTATGGGACCCAGTATGTCAAAGGCATGATCATTTCATCAGGACAACTGAGTGGACTGCCTGAATTCTACAAGATACTGAACATTTTGGTAGACTCTGGGAAAGTGTCATTTGTTGCTACAAAGCTCTCCTCTTGGTATATGGAACATTACAGATCATATCGGCTTGACAGCAGCTACAAAGATCTGGAAATACTTGACCCAGAAGATTTGAATGATTACCACCCTTTAGCTGAATACTGCGTAGCTGGACAACTGATGGTGACACCTGTTACGTGCCTCCTGCATTGAAAGTGATGGTATGTATTATTCTTAAATAGTTTTCAGTTGATTACTTTGAATTTGTTAATTATTTAGAATTGCGCCCTTTTTTTGGTTTGTCTTCACAGGCCCTGTTACTGCGAGTCCACGTCAGTCCAAAACTTATCAGAAAAATCCAACTGTCCACTGTTCCAGAATATGTGAAGCAGCTTCAAGATGAACTACAAGCAACGCTTGGACTTGAAGGTGACTTTGCAATACAATATGAAGACCCAGATTTTGGGAACGCACTTTGCAACCTGATGGATATTAATGAGCTACCCGCTGGACGGGCAGTGTTGCACCTCATTTGGGAGGAAAATGCATCAGCCTCGCCACCACAGACTCCATCTGATCATAGCACCATCTCATCTATTGATACAGCCAGTGTGAGTTCAGCATCTTCTTTCAGCCCATCCTCATCCACCCAGACCTACATGCGTAGCACTTCACAGTGGCCAAATCCATTTCCTATCCCAACCTTTTCCTTTGATGTAGAGTTAAAACTTCGCAAGGGCAATGAGGTATATGAGAAAGCAGGGGCAAATTTAAGTGTAACAAGAGACATCAAGATGGAAATTCTAGACAAGCTGGCACAAGAAATGTTTGCAATCAAAGCCTACCCTGACAAGAATGAAATAACATCTGTTGCCCAGGAGCTAGTTTCTAAACATCCCTGCCTCAAAGAGCCCGGCAATGGCACAGGATATGATGGTTGGGCAACAAGCATTCAGTTCAAGCTTGCCAACTACCGTTCCAAGCTAAGTCAAAGTGGATGTAGTGAAGTTGCAGTCAATTGAAAAAGAAGAGGGGAAGAAGATGACAGTGGATCAAGTAGATTTTCCTTAAAGAAACCAAAGCAAGGTGAAGTCAACTTTATCCCTGATGCCCCAGAAAACTACAATGATGAGTCTCTTGAAAATGAAAGATGCATTTTGGAAGATGAAATGAAGAAGAGGGATAAGAACATGGCACTCATCACCCAAAAGATGGACATCACATTCTCTCTCAGGAGGAAAGAAGTTGTGGAGACGCAGCCCTTGGTCAAGGAAATGCAGCTCAGATGGCCAGCTCTCTTCTTGAAAGAACAGGTAAGATAATCTCTTAAATACTTAAAGGAAAACTTCCCTTTTTTTTCAGTGTGGTCTTATTTCTAGAATGGAAAACATTCATTTACTCACCCAGACAAATTTCAAGGCATTTTAGTTGTTAGAAAGAAATTTTAATCCCAATGTTACGAGTCAGTCATTTTGCAGGAGAGAGCTGAGCCACGGTTATGGGGAAAGGATTCACTGAGACTTAAGAAATGCCTGAATTAAGCCAAAAACCACTCTGGAGGGTTTTTAATATAAGGAAATAACATTAAAATGTGTTTAAAAGCTCCAAAAAGTTGATTTTACATGATATAGGACCTTTAAAATTTCTTCTGAACAACTCCAAATGCCTCGAAACTTGTCTGGGTGAGTAAATGAACGTGAGCTCCATTTCTTGTGCCCTTGACAAGCATCTGTTTGTATCACTCCAATGTCTTGTAGAAAAGGTTGAAGGCTACCGTTGAGCTAACAATGCTAATGGTAAAATATAAAAAAATAGTTGGCTCTAAAAATATGAAGCTAATTTTGGTATTACCAAGAACTCTATTGAAGTGAAATCTATTTACTTGTCAACTTACTGTGTATAATAATGGATTGAATTTATTTCGCTCTTTGCTGGGCACCCAAAGTGCTTTACAATTCCACTACTCATTCACACTCACATTAACACATCGGTGGAGGGAAACCACAGTTATAGCCACAGCTGCCCTGGGGTAGACTGACAGAAGCGACGCTGCCATATCGCACCATCGGCCCCTCTGGCCAACACCAGTAGGCAGTAGGGTAAAGGGTCTTGCCCAAGGACACAACGACCAGGACAGAGAGAGCTGGGGGACAGAACCAGCATCCTTCCGGTTACAGATGAGCTTCCCAACCCCCTGAACCACGGTCGCCGCAATGACTTGTCTTCACTGGGCATCTAGAATCTTTTGGTGCTGACCCTTAGCAGGCAACAGCCATGAAACTCACAGAACAGGATTGAGAAAGTCACTTGCGTGTTATGAAATTATCCAAATTTGACCACAGGATGTTATTCTTACTTCATTCCTACATAAAATTAATGAAATTTTTGCAATGAAATTAAAATACAATTTATTGATTTATTTATTTTCTGCAATGCATCCTGTAACAATTGAAACCATTATTTTGTCTAATCAACATTTGATTAGGTATTCTATAGACTTAATGTAAAATCTGCCGATCAGATTTTTTTTTCTTTTTTTTTCTAAAATGTGTCAGTTAGAATTTGTACTACCACTAAAAGAGGAAAAAAAAAATCCAATCAAGACCTGACCAATAGATCAACCGAAACTAACTAAATGTTTTGAAATTAAGCTGTTTTAACCAGATTTGAAAACAATGTCATTTTTATATAATGTACCTTTAAAAGTTTTCTTCTATATTTTTTTGTTGCTTTGTGGATTTGTGCGGAATTCTCACGCATTACCACCAAGGATCTCATGGGGACCTTCATGACTGCCCTCGACACTTACTCACTTCGGCTGATTAAGCTGTATCGAGTTAGAAAAGCTGCTTTCCGCAATGACATGGATTCCCTGTTGCAGAAGTTTGATGAACAGGTAATATATAAAAATGTATTTGTGTCTGGTTTATGAGGAACCTGAAGTTCCCACTGTAACGAAAGATACTTTATTAAATATTTACTAAATTGACGTAAAAATTGTTAGTTTTCAGAAAGTGTGTCCTGAATGGGATTATAAGCTAACAAGCAGCGCTGTGTGTTTGGCAGATGGCAGGTCATGACAGACAGTTCAACTCTCATCCCACTCATGGCACTTTTTGTTATAAATGTTGTAAGTGTGCTACATTTCTTGCACATCAAAATTACTTTAAAAAAAAAACCTGACAAAACCATGAGCAAGTATCTGGAATAACTCATTTCAACATCTTATTTCTTAAGGCTGTATTTTTAGCAACAACACTTAATGTGTTTTAAAAACAAAATGGTAGGTTTATAAATGAGACTGAGTCTTATTTGATTTCCTTGTTTTAGGTCTCAAACAGTCCAGCATCGACGAACTATCAGTTTGGAAGGGTTGCCGATATTTGTTCGCGACGACGAGACCAAACTCTTCTTAACATGTCTGGTGAGCATGCAAATCTACTCAATCTTCAGTTTTGGTTTTCAGAGACTTATATGTACTGTTGTTTTTTATTTTGCATAGGATACAGATCCAGTTGAGAGGGCAACCCGAGGCGTTACGGTGGGCATCCTCACTGTTCTGGAGGACTACGTGAGACCCAACTCGCTGTCCACAGTGATCAACACTGCCATTGTTTTGGAAGAGGACATTATTCTTGATGATCTGCCAGACCTTCCTACTGCCTTTGCCTACCTGTTTGGCCTACTTTATGGGCTCAACATGGAGTTTCCCAAAGAACTCAAGTACACATTTGAAGCTGTGCAACACATTTTTATGGAGTTGACATCTACCTGTTCCCAGAGGATAAAAAGCTTCAAAACCAAGCTCTTAACCAAAGTCTAACCTATTTGACAACATGTTCAACTCAAATGCAACTTGTGTAAAACAGAATGCAGCAATTTGTTTTGATTTACAGTTTTTGGGTTTTGTGGTAAGTTGCTCTGAAAAAAGTTAATTTCTGGCTTTAAGAAAATGATAAGGTGCAGAAAGTTCTGAATCAATCTCTTCTGTTCTAACTTTACTTAATGTAGCTTGCATGACTGATTGCAGATTTCATGTATAACAAGTTTTTATACAATGTTGAAAGGGTTTATTCTAACTTGAACTGTTTTAAACAATTTTTATAATCTGGTTTTAGGTACATTTGTATTAGTTTTATAACAAATGTGGTGCGATACTGAACTTCAGAGGAAATTGAGTGGAGAGAGAGGAGTGTTGATACCATTACTATTAAAAGACAAGTGGTGGAAAAATTTGTTTGAAAGTTGTTTGCTGTATGGAAACCAGATATTCGCATACCAGATGTTCACATCCTACCATCTGATGTTTTGAATCTGTTTGTTAGTGACTATCTATCAAGATAGGTTTGATATTCTGTCTGACAATACCACACCTTTAAAATTGGATGAGTAACATTTGTTACAAAAATTTGACTTTTTTGTGTTTTTGGAAGGACTTTATTTGTGGCTGAATGTTGTCAGTATGTTAAAAATGGCTGATCTCAAAAGTCAACATTGCCAATGGTGCAGTTGTGTTTGAACACAAAGTTACTTGAAAATCAACTGTGTAAACATTCATTGCTACAACAGGGAGCACCTCATGAAAACTATAAAAGATACTTTTTCTAAATTTTAGGAAATTGGCAAAACAAAAAGAAATATGTTGTGTAAACTTTAGGAAATATGTTGCTAAAGCTAAAACTAATACCTTGTGTAAACTTTAGGAGATACGTTGCCAAAACTAAAACTAATACCTTGTGTAAACTTTAGGAAATACGTTGCCAAAACAATAAAATATGAGTTAAGAAAAAGCACAATTATTAATTTTGTAAACACAAAAACATTAGCTGAAGCAACTTTTCTCCTAAACTTAAAATTATAAGTTATCCATCAGAACCTAAAAACGTAAATGCAGTGGGTTGCCTTGAGTTTTTAAGTTTTCGCAACTTTTTTTTTTTACAGTGTAGTGACGTGGCATTTTCAAACCACATCTTTCATCCTTCCGCACTGAGAAGCAAAACTTCCAGCTTACTTAGTTTTTTAAGTTAAGAAAACTCAAATAAATTGAGTTTATCAGCGTTTTTGCATAAAAAGTACTGGTAACTTATTTAAATCGAGTTCTAATAACAAATTGATAAAAACTGAGTTCAGCCTATTTAATATTTCTAATTAAACACAATATAAAATTTTACAGTGTACCAGCAGGGTCTCAGAGCTGCTCATCTAACTGCTCATTCCTGTATTAGCCCATCTGGCAGTGGGATGATGCATCACTGAGGATGATGAGACAGAGTACTAGGCTGTGGGTAACTAATTGTCTTGGAGAAATTGTAACCACATGATTTCTTTAGGGATTAATAAAGTACTCTGATTCTGATTAACACTGGCAGCTGTAGGCTCAGGATAACCAAACATTGTGGCAAACAGTCAAAGAAAGAATTAGTTTTTCTTTGTGAGATGGCTGTAGAGAGATCCGTGTTTATTTCTGAACTACTAAAATGATCCTTATTTCCTGAATGAGATTCTGTTCTTGTTTCTGAAATAAAGAATGCTTACCAGCCTGGTGGAAACGTATTAATTCATTGTGGTTCATTAATAAAATTGGTGACCTTTTTTTCATTTCCTTCTAGACGTTTTAATCCTTTAAAGCCGGTCGGAGCGGGTACACACCGTTTTGCGAAACTATTTTTAAATCCCTGTACACTGTAAAATGTAATATTGTGTTTAATTAAAAATATTAAATAGGCCGAACTCAATTTTTATCAATTTGTTATTAGAATTCAATTTAAATAAGTTACCAGTACTTTTTATGCAAAAATGCTGATAAACTCGATTAATTTGAGTTGTCCTAACTTAGAAAAACTAAGTAAGCTGGAAGTTTTGCTTCTCAGGGCGGAAGGATGAAAGATGTGTTTTGAAAATGCCACGTGACTGCCGTTCTCCTCCCTCCCGGATCAGTCCGCATGTTCATGGCGCCAGCATTTGTTATGGAATATATTGAGCAAACCTGGAGATATTATTGTTGTCATTGCTGTGGATCTTTACTGACTTGGTGAGTAAATGTTTACTCTTATTCAAACTGATTTTGTGGCTTCTCTTAGTTTAGCACCAGGTTTATAATCTTGCTAGCTAGTTAGTGTTAGCCTAGCGTTGCTGCTGCCGCTGTGCTCATGTTACTTAAAAATTAACACCACAGCCTTAAAAACCTTACATAAAACTACGTCGGTGAATTTTTTTGTTGATTGTTTGAAATAAATAAGTGAGATAAGAGCCCAGACAAAATTCTTTGGGAGGTGCAGCCGTTAGGGGTGGGGTAGGTGTGGGTGTGGGGGGTGGATAACGGAGCTCTCCGAAAACGTGGAAGCACTTTTGCAAATATGTGATATTTTGATAAATTAAGTAGATATTTGAGCATTACTCAGCTACATTCTCGCCTGAAAATATCTTAAAAGGTTATTTTGTGACCCAGAAAGGGTAGTCTGGTGAAAAAGAGGATCGCATTTGTCGGCCACGGTTGTCGGAGCCTGTGCGCACTTGTAAGCGCGGCAATGGCGGAGGAGCACTGCTGAAAAACGTATTACTTTTTCTGGGTCACAAAATAAACTTTTAAGATATTTTCAGGCAAGAATGTAGCTGTGTGAATTTCAAATATCTGCTCGATTTATCAAGACATCACATATTTGCAAAAATGCTCCGACGTTTTCGGAGACGTCTATTTTTTCATGCTTTGTGGCAGCTTTAGAACATCTGTGGCATCTATTAATGTCAAATCTAGCCTTTATTTAACAACATAAGCGAACTCTATGTTACAATGATTGCACAGCCATTAAGGATCAAATCAGTTTCTGAAAAATGTTCTGTTTTTTCTCCCTGTGCTTGCTTCTTACTGTCTTTGAGGCTCGGGACCAGCACTCCTGCTGTTGGACAGAAAGACATCAACTCAGTGGTAAGTATTTTGGTTTTCCAATATATTAGCAACTGTCAGTGACATTTATATTAATCAGGCTGAACTTTAATCATACTTTAGATCAGCCTGTTTTACTTATTGTTTTGTTTGTGCTTTGGTTTGGGGAAGTTGTTTCTTTACTGATCTTTTCCTGTCTTCTGTTATTAGACTTGAGATGTGACTGCACTATGCTGTTGCTGTGACTCCAGTTAATTCTGCAAGACATGCTGTGTAAGTAAACAAACAACAACAGTTTGGTCTGCATTTCTTGAAAGATCACATCCCCCAAACTTAGTTTAAAGGATCTACACTGTATATAGTGAAGTCTGCAAGTTTTCTAACAGCAAAATTTGTTTTGTGCCCAAATCATTTTGCACATCATTAGAATGAAAGTTATTGCCCATGTTTGCATAGCCCTTTTTAAAATTATTCTTTCATGACAATATTGTGTGTTGCGTGGTGGTCACGGCTATCCAGACTGACAATTTGGGACATTGAATGTCACCTCTCCGGCGGGGAGGGAGCCTGAGATTGTCTAAATTGGAGTCTGTTTTATACCAAATGCAGAAAAAATGTTTTAAGAAAGCAATTAAGTTCATGTTCCAACAAATATGATTGTTTGCTTGCAGGACACCAGGAGAGATGAGTCCCCCGTCACAGATGGTGTGGTCAGTGAAGATGGTCGCCTGCAGGTTCAAGCTCATTGCATCTCCAACCCACATCCACTGCGACTGTACTTAAGGGAAGTTAAAGACTTTCTTCTGCACTTACATTTGGATCACCTCGATCCATGATAGTCATTCAGGCAGTAATGCCTGGACTGGAAACAAGCATCCTTAAAATATTACAACATTCCAGCTCCTGTGTTGGAATGAAAAACGAATGTGTTGTTTAAATTAGAGACTGCACTTGTGACAGAACAATAAATATTTTATGTTGATTATATAAATAATGTAAGTACAAAACAAACTTGTGGTAGGCCTAAACTTATTTTCAGAATAATTACATCTGAGACTTTGTTTCGTTGTAAGATTATAACAGTGATGGCAATATCATTTTTATTCAGCAGAACAGTGTCCAGTTGTACTTTGTTGTGTTTGAAAATAAAAGTTGTGCTCATTTTAACATCATTACAAAAGTGTTGTTAATTATTTTTAATGATATTCATGGTACCACAAATTGTTTTTTCATTTAGTTGAACTTGAAATGTTTGTCAGTAGGTAAACAATTAGTATTGTCAGAAAGTCAGAAATATCAAGTTATTCTTAATACTGCAGACTTGCAATGTATAAGTTGTCCTAACAGTCATCCTAAGTAAGCTTTACTTAGTTTTTTTGAGGCAACGAGTTTCCATAATTTTTTTGAGTTCTGGGAACTAACACGGCTGTGTACATTTTGAGTAGGGTGTACTCAAAATGAGTAAGTTGCCCTAACTTGGTCATCTTACGTAAACTTGATCCAATTTTTTTGAGTTCTGGGAACAAATGAGGTTGTACAGAATACTCAAAATAAATACGTTGTCCTAACTTAGTCATTTTTAGCTAAGCTTTACTCAATTTTTTTGAGGCAACGAGTTTCCATAATTTTTTTGAGTTCTGGGAACTAATTAGATTTTACAGTGTAGAACCGGAACCACTTAAGCTAGCGCAATAATTTTTTTTTGCATATGAAACCAGAAGAGTTGTACTTACATCTTATGCCATCAGCTTGTCCTAGGTCACGATTTCCTTCCACATATTGCTTTGCAAAAATTGCATAAAAAGCACTTGCAGCAACAAAAACATAATATTCCACAAACACGCTTTGCCAATCCAATCAGCTGTTCATAACACTTCCTACATTGAAATAGATGTCAGCGCGAACTATCACATGTCCGCCATTACCTGCCTGAAACCGGAAGTGACGTCATTTTGCGGAAAATGTAGTTTTTTACTTATAGGCCTTATAAGCCTATACTAGTGTCTTTAAGAGTCATGTTTGACTTAATGCTTTTCTGAATAGTGTCTGGGATGCTTAGAACTCAAATTGCACTGTTTTAAATAGTTTATTTTGATGCACATGCTGTTTTCTTTGCAAATTTGCATTACAGGATTTTTTTTTCGTTTTTTCTGCAGTAGATAAAAATTGGTGTATCTCAAACATAAAACTATGAAGACACTCAAAATAAATTTCCTGTTGTTGTAAACTATTTTGTGCAACTTTTTTTGTATTTACAGTTTTGAGAGATAAACCTCTTAAATTTCTCTAATTAGAAATATATGTAAAAAAAAATAACAATTTTAAATTTTTCTTAGCTTATTGCACTTTTTTGCAATTTCTCTTGTTACTAAGGACTTACTGCATACATATTACAGCATGTAAAAATATAAAGTAACCTCTGGCGGACTTGGTTCTATGGTAGGTCTTAAAGGGTTAAATTCTGAGGTGAATACAAGCATCAGCAGCACAGCTATCTGAGCTGATTAAACATGAGACTTGTTTGGCTATTTCATACAAAATGATGCAACGATATTTGGTTAAATTGAGCAGATGGCTTTTGAACTGTAACAGTCACCAATTAATGTGTGAGTTTCCTAAATCAGAAGCAGGACTTAAACTGGTAAACAGAATGAACAGGTTTGTGAAGGTACACTCAAATTCCCCATCTAGTTTATTGATGGGATAAGATGGAAAATGTAGATATATGATTTAGGAAGTATTCAAACCACAAACCACTCATACTGATAGGTGTTGTGGGGCCTGTCAGAATTTATTTTTTTATATTTTATATATACCGCATTATTATACCTCATTATTGAATCTTTCATAAGTACTTAATAATATTTTTTCAGACATTTATACCTTTTACTGCACAAATTTGAATAGTGTTGAAAGTACATTGGTAACAAAACACCTAGACACAAACAGAGCATGAGAGAGCACTCTCGCTCTCATTCTCTTTAACTGTTTAATAAATCGAAGAAAAAGATGCTGTCAGTTTTTTTTTTTTTTGTCTTCTCTCTTAAAAAACTGACACGACAACTTTTGGTGAGGACTGATAACTGTTTTATGCCCATCTAAAGAGCTAATCAGTAACATAATAGCTTTAAATCAACAGATCTCTCCAGATAAAAATGATCTGACAGCATGCATGTTCCTATACAGCCAGTAGAGCAGTTTATGGTGAGGACAGAAAGATTTACCTGCAGCCTTCAGAAGCTATGCTCTTCTGCCTTTGCAGTTTCCGGACCGCTGATGTCTTCTGTTCAAAGTGACACAAACTGTCTCCTTATATAAAGAAACCCAGTTCCACCCCCAAACACGTCTACCACGTGATTTACAGTAAATCCTGTACTTCTCAGCAGCACCTTTTACTTTCACTTTCAGTGTGTGTGTGTGAAAGTGTGTGTGAGTGTAATTGTATTTGCGAGTGTGTCCGTGAATGAGAGTGTGTGTGTGTGACTGCATGGACTTACAGTTATCTCCTCACTCTCTTGCTGTGCGTCATAGGACACTGTTTAACATTTTAATTACTCTCAGAAGACTATGGGTGAATCAGAATCTGTTTTAATTTTTGCGTATTCTTTTCCAGTACTGAGTCTTCTGCTGCTGACAGTGGAGTGATTGTTTCTTTGTCTTAGGGAATGAAGACTGACTCCTCCTCCCCTCTTTCGAAGGCAGGAGTATGTGCACGGTCTATCCCTCGGGTGACCCACTGGTGCTGCTGGATGTTGGACCGCCCAGAACGCCACTGGCGTCTCCCGTAGCGGACCGCTATCCATCCAGCCTCATCATCATCAAGAAAAGCCATCTAGCTTTGTAACTTTTTTGATTTGTTTACTTTTATTCATTTTTGGTTGTTGTGTTGATTGTTCATGTTGTGGTTTCACCATTGTCATATAATAATAATGTTGCCTTTGCTATATAAGTTATTACAAATAAAAGTTTTAATGAAGAAACTAAAATAATTATTTGGGTTTTTTTAGTTGTTTTTTTAGTTCAATATATATGAATTCAAAAGGAAGTAAATGAAAAAAATTAACCAAATGAAATTAAACTAGAAAAAGTTGCGTTTCCTGCAGGTCATCTACTGATCGGAAGGTTGGTGGTTCAATTCCTGGCTTTCCATTAGTCTGCATGCCAAATATCCTTGGGCAAGATACTAACCCCAAATTGCTCTCCGATGCGTCCATCAGAGTATGAATGTGTGTGAATGTTAGTCAGAAAGCACTTAGAAAAATGTGTGTGAGTGAATAGGTGTGAATGGGTGAATGCATAACTTGTACAAAGCGCTTTGAGTGCTCAGAAGAGTAAATGGGTCAAATGCAGAGAAAAACAAGTAATTTCCGCAAGGGGATAAATAAAGTATACATTATTATTATTTGTTTTTCTGGATCAGGCAGTTAAGCTGAAATGTATCTGTGTACAAAGTTGCAAACAGTTTGAACATCTTCCAAATCTACTTCTACCTTTTACCAAATCCACAGCAACATGTGTATATGCAGACTACCTCTGTGCTGGAGCTCAACTCTATAAAAATAATCAATGATTTCACCAAGGGGCTGTGCAGGAGATAAAAGCAAATCTCTGAACAAAGCCTCAACATGCTTATCAAACTTTCGCATGGTGGTTAATGGATTTGATCTTAAAATTTCACACTTTTCGGACCAGTCCAGGGCTTCAAAATCAACGTTTTCACCTTGTTTACTCTTTATTGCTTGAATCAATTGAGGCCATCTCATCTCAGCAGCAGACAACGTGACAAAGGACTGAGGTTGACCTATTTGACAAAGCATACTGAATATGCATATGCATAAGTAGTTTTCTCCCAGTAAGCTGGAGTTCCTCTGAGTAGCTGCATAAATCTGATTGCATCTTTATTTCTTATCAGCTTCTCTACTTTTGTCTTACTTTGTAACATTCCTGATGTGATTTTCCGTCCATCTTTGGTCATAGTTTTACCTTTCCTAAACTGTATTGTCATGCTGGAATTAGCCAAGCATACTGTGAGAAAAACAGGTAATTTGTGTCTTTAGCAAATCTTGCATCAGTGTTGAAAAGCCTTGACTTGAAGTAAGCACTCGGTGTCAGTTTAAGAAGTCTCTTTTCATCCAGTGTATTCTGACCAATAGGAAACTGCACAGGAAATGCCATGGCTTCCAAATGAGGAGTTCTGCAAAAACTAACATGTAAGGTAACCTGTAAGACACAAAGAGACTGGAATTAGACATATTTCCAATAAGCTTGGCTTTACCATATTCTTCGGACTATAAGGCAAAGTTAAAATCCAGTAATTTTATCAAAAATCAACAGTGTGTCTTATGTATTCATTCTGGTTGTGCTTACTGACCTCGAACTGGATTCATGTGGTACACAGCACTCAAAAATCAGTGAAATGTTTTAGTAAGACAAAGTTGCACCACTTGATGTATTGTCAGAAGATTATGGCTAACATAGTCAGGACCCTTAGAGTGATTCGTAGAGTATAGTCATGTCCTGGAGTTTATGCAGGTGCAGAGAGTGGTACTTCTGTAAGCAAGCCTAACAGCTTCCAGATCATTTATTCTGGAAATATGGCAAGAAGGTCATCATTGCTTCAAGCACTGTCTATATGATCTGGTCAGAGAGCAAGAACAAGAAGCAGTCCTGCCCAAGATGAAGACACTTCCTCTCCAGAAGATGTGGGGACAGTCTCCAAAGAGGCTGACTGCATCACCACTGATGATGAGTACTAACCAGTGCCTGAAACCTCTTCTTTGGGGGAGGATTGGGGTTGGGGGGCATGGAGGTGGAGGTTGAGCAGCTGATGGAAAAGAACATAGGAGCATTTTCTGAGACAGAGGAGCCGGCGACTGAGTGGATCCCACATGAAAGGAAAACCATATGGGTCCCACCACTGAAGAGAGACTGTTTTACAATCCAGCACCCACTGGTATCAAACCAGGGATCACCCTGTATGCAGTTCCCTGCATTAGCAGCCTCAGATCTACTTTTGACTTTTTTATAACAAAGGAGATCTTTTGGCTGCTGTGCACCCTTACAAACCTGCACGGGAGGCGAAGGTGTGAGGATTGGAGGATTATAGATGAAGTGGAGATGTAAGCCTACACCAGAATAAAGCAATACATAGCATGTTGGATGACAACACTGGAAGTATCAGGAAGCAAAAAATGGCATGGGGTTCAGACTCCAACTGACGGAGGAGCTCCGAGGACAACGTCTTTACTTCGGTCACCTTGGCAGAGGAGCTCCTCAGATGCTAACTGTCACAGGGGAAACAACCGAGAGCTTCCTCCCCAGCTCCTCTAGTTGCAACAGAGGAAGATTTTGTTGTCTGTCTTTGGCTTCACCAAAACCACCACAGCGGTATCCCACATGCCAAAGCAATGGAGGAATGTGCTTCTTTTGACAGCAACACACAGGGAACCAGCAGTCAGTGATGGGGAATAAAGGACACGTGGAAGCAAGAAGCAATCCTGGACTACAAAAGGCACAAATATTGCTTGGATAACTTAGTTTTCCTTCAACTACTCGAGGTGCCAACATCCTCTCTAACTGATGGCTGCTGGCTCTTTTCTCCAGTCTCCTGGATGTCTTGGGATATGATGCCTTCGTCCCGCTGGAAACAACTTCACTGAAGTGGGGGAATCCCCTACAACCTACAAATGAAGAGTGATCCTGGAAGAGCTGGGGCACATGCTGGTGACCTCAACAACTGCAAGACACGCTTGTCGCTGATTCTCAGGCACTTCTGCCATTGATCTCTAGATGCAGTAGTCTGAACCAAAGTGTGACCCACACCCCACCAACAAAATGAGAAGAAGGTGCAAAAGGCGCACCTCCAGGATTGGAACAGCAGCCCCTTGCACCAGGTGTAAAAAAGTGCGCCTACAAAAACCACTCGACTGTGGTTAGTACATCTTGCTGCTAATGAGGATGCACACAGAAGCACACACGCTGGAATATAAATTTTGATCATGTCAGTGGTTATTTGGTCATTAAATTGCCTTTCTGGCCACTAACACACCATGTATGATTTTTCTTTTTGGCCATTCACACCCCCCCCCCCCAGCCACATTACATAGTAATAATATGTAATCTGGTTGGTATTCAAAGGTTATAATTTCTGAATTTGAATTATATTTTGGTTTTTATGAGTAGGACTTTGGTTTTTATGAGTAGGTTTTTATGAGTAGGATTTTGTAAACATAAACAGGGGGTTGCCATGAACAAGATGAGAGGGAGTTTGGGGTGTTTTTGCAGTGACAGAAAAACAAAAAAAGATGCATAAAACTCATTGATACTTTTAATTATTGCTATGTATCTAACCTCCATCATGGTTAGAAAATAAATCAGTTTGCATGTATTTTTTGTTTTAAAAATAGGGATTTTATCCCTTTATTCCTATGTAAATCATTAAAATTATGTGATTTACAGTTTTTCTCCATTGGTTTGGCTCATTTCTTGAAACAGAAATTACATTCTCAAAATAACATGGACAAACCTCCAAACCTCTTGGCAAATGTTCACAACAGAATGGCATTTCTCATTCATTTTGTCAAATGGCAAATGCCTTAGTATATGTCTCAATTGTCTCAGTGCATCTTTGCAAATGATTAGGTACAAGTAGCCTACAGTTATACAGTTAGCCCACATTTAGCACATTTTCCAAATGAATAGATCCTGTAGATCTAAACTGATTAGTTGATTCCCAGTCTAATGATCATTCTCTCCAAAACATGTCAGCATGATTTCATTGTATAAGTACTCGCATGCACAACTGTCTGTTCAATTGTGAAAATTGGTCAAGAACATAATACCATGAATACCATATATGAATTTCTTTGAATATTTGATAAATTGATGACAGTCATTGACAGTCAGTTGAAACTAGACTAACGAAGGGGAAGTGTCACACACAGGTGTGTTCCATGATTGTGTGCTGCCAAACACAGATATATAGAGCTTGACCAGAGCCAGTCCGATCTCTGAACATGAATACAGGGAGTGCAGAATTATTAGGCAAATGAGTATTTTGTCCACATCATCCTCTTCATGCATGTTGTCTCACTCCAAGCTGTATAGGCTCGAAAGCCTACTACCAATTAAGCATATTAGGTGATGTGCATCTCTGTAATGAGAAGGGGTGTGGTCTAATGACATCAACACCCTATATCAGGTGTGCATAATTATTAGGCAACTTCCTTTCCTTTGGCAAAATGGGTCAAAAGAAGGACTTGACAGGCTCAGAAAAGTCAAAAATAGTAAGATATCTTGCAGAGGGATGCAGCAGTCTTAAAATTGCAAAGCTTCTGAAGCGTGATCATCGAACAATCAAGCGTTTCATTCAAAATAGTCAACAGGGTCGCAAGAAGCGTGTGGAAAAACCAAGGCGCAAAATAACTGCCCATGAACTGAGAAAAGTCAAGCGTGCAGCTGCCAAGATGCCACTTGCCACCAGTTTGGCCATATTTCAGAGCTGCAACATCACTGGAGTGCCCAAAAGCACAAGGTGTGCAATACTCAGAGACATGGCCAAGGTAAGAAAGGCTGAAAGACGACCACCACTGAACAAGACACACAAGCTGAAACGTCAAGACTGGGCCAAGAAATATCTCAAGACTGATTTTTCTAAGGTTTTATGGACTGATGAAATGAGAGTGAGTCTTGATGGGCCAGATGGATGGGCCCGTGGCTGGATTGGTAAAGGGCAGAGAGCTCCAGTCCGACTCAGACGCCAGCAAGGTGGAGGTGGAGTACTGGTTTGGGCTGGTATCATCAAAGATGAGCTTGTGGGGCCTTTTCGGGTTGAGGATGGAGTCAAGCTCAACTCTCAGTCCTACTGCCAGTTTCTGGAAGACACCTTCTTCAAGCAGTGGTACAGGAAGAAGTCTGCATCCTTCAAGAAAAACATGATTTTCATGCAGGACAATGCTCCATCACACGCGTCCAAGTACTCCACAGCGTGGCTGGCAAGAAAGGGTATAAAAGAAGAAAAACTAATGACATGGCCTCCTTGTTCACCTGATCTGAACCCCATTGAGAACCTGTGGTCCATCATCAAATGTGAGATTTACAAGGAGGGAAAACAGTACACCTCTCTGAACAGTGTCTGGGAGGCTGTGGTTGCTGCTGCACGCAATGTTGATGGTGAACAGATCAAAACACTGACAGAATCCATGGATGGCAGGCTTTTGAGTGTCCTTGCAAAGAAAGGTGGCTATATTGGTCGCTGATTTGTTTTTGTTTTGTTTTTGAATGTCAGAAATGTATATTTGTGAATGTGGAGATGTTATATTGGTTTCACTGGTAAAAATAAATAATTGAAATGGGTATATATTTGTTTTTTGTTAAGTTGCCTAATAATTATGCACAGTAATAGTCACCTGCACACACAGATGTCCCCCTAAAATAGCTAAAACTAAAAACAAACTAAAAACTACTTCCAAAAACATTCAGCTTTGATATTAATGAGTTTTTTGGGTTCATTGAGAACATGGTTGTTGTTCAATAATAAAATTATTCCTCAAAAATACAACTTGCCTAATAATTCTGCACTCCCTGTAGACAAGGCCAAGCAAACGGACAAGGAGAAGTTCTCCCTCAAGGAAGAGGAGGAAGAAGAAGAAGAGGAGGACTGAGAATGCGTGGTGGAGGAATAGGAGGAAGAGGCTGAGGTGCGCGAAGACACTGTGCTGTCCCAAATGAAATTCGGGCCACAATTATAGACCATGTCATAAACCATGGCCTCACAATGGCAGAGGCAGGTCGTCGAGTGCAACCTAATGTGCCTCGCTCTACAGTCTCCTCCATCATCCAAACCTTTCGCAGGGAAAACAGGTATGTACTCTATGTAATCTATGATGGAATTATATGTTGTATAGGACAGGGCACTGTGCGTGAGGCAAAAAATGTATAACTTACTGTAGAGATTTTGTGTGCATCTGCCTACAGTAGTAGGTCTATACTAGCAGGTGGAGAGGACTAGTGGAATGTTGTGATACTAAATATGACAAGAAAGATATTGAACAAATTACTGTAAACTATGGAATTACATAATTCATACAGTTTAGAGTAGTATTCCAGCCACTGTGCAATGTTGCATTAGGATTGTGGTGAAGTTACTGTGAGTAAAACAATAATACAATTACACTGGTAACTTACTGTATTCTGTTCTATGTGTAGGATTGGACGACAACCTCACGTGGGTGGCAGAGGAAAACTGCTCAATGAACAACAGGAAAGAGAGATTTGTAACATGGTGATGGCAGATAATGCCATCACATTGAGACAGATCCGTGATGCCGTCCTTCAGGACAATCACATATTCCACAATATAAACACAATAAGCATCTCCACAATAGACCGGGTTTTGAAGAAGCATCAGATGACAATGAAACAAGTCTACAGGGTACCATTTGAGAGGAACTCTGACAGAGTGAAGGAGCTGCGCTACCAGTATGTAGATGTAAGTCAGTCACTGGTTGTCTCTCATTATAACCTTACCTGTAATCACAGTAAGCAGTAGTTCACTTATTTGGTTTCAATACCTCCTTTACCTGATTTCAGAATCAGTATTTGCTTCATCTGACTTCAAATATTTCAACAGAAAACTGCAGTTTACTGTATGATACAATTCTCATTATAATCCTTATTTTGTTGTCTCCCAATCAAATCTATCTAATACTGTAGGTTTTACTGTAACATCTCAGTGAGTCATCAGTATTTCCCACTCCCCTTTCTATCAAATACCCCTACAGTACTTCCTCATAGGCCTATCACTAGTTTAGAACCACTGGAGTAGTGGCCTGTAGTATACTGAACCTGTGGGGGAGAACATGTAATTGTCTAACTGTAGTATATGACTCTTCTGTATGACTGATTTTATGTTCTTTACTCTATTTTAGAGAATAATGGCATTGGAAGGACATGAGACCCCTCACATCCTGGTGTTCGTGGATGAAGCTGGCTTCAACCTGGCCAAGGGCCGAAGACGTGGCCGTAACATTATTGGCCACTGGGCCACAGTGGATGTCCCAGGTCAGTGAGGGGGCAATATAACTATGTGTGCTGCCATTTCTGAAAAGGGTGTGGCCACTCACATCCCCAGTCTTGGCCCATACAACACACACAAGCTCCTCATCTTCTTGGATCGCCTTTATACCAATTTTATCCCTGAAAATGAGAGAGGTCTCATAGGGCCTCACCTACCCATTTATGTAATTGTGTGGGACAATGTCAATTTCCCCCATAGCCCACTCATTAGGGGCTGGTTTGCAACGCATCCAAGGATGGTCATGGGGTTCCTACCACCTTACTCTCCTTTCCTCAATCCGATAGAGGAGTTTTTCTCTGCTCGGAGGTGAAGAGTGTATGAGCATCATGCTCAGGATCAGCCGTCCCTGCTCCATGCTATGGACGCAGCATGTGATAACATTACAGGAGATCAATGCAGGGGATGGTTGCAGCATGCACGCCGTTTCTTCCCTTGTTGCATCGCAAGAGAAAGTATCCGCTGTGATGTGGACGAGAATCTGTGGCCAGACGGACAACAGCGTGTAAATAATCAGGAGGGTGAAGACAGTGGACAAGAGCGGGAGATTGAGTACAGCGACCACTGAATAAGTCCTTGTTTTCTGATTTTGTGTTCATAGAATTTACTACTGTAATGTACATTTTCTTTTTACATATGTATGAAACTTTCTTTGCGTGTGAATATAAAATGGTTATAATTTCCTTGGTAGTGTGAGTGCAATCTGTGATGTCAAACCTTGGGGGATACTCTTTTCTGTTGTATATTGTTGGTCCTCTGCCATAGTGACAAAACATTTTGTATGGCAGTACTCACACAATGCCAAAGGGACGATGCATTTTGGGGGCACTGACTATTCAGATTAGCAAGAAATGTAGTTTTGACACATGAGTGAACTGTTTTAGGAGAGATATGAGCTTTTGCAGGTGGACCATGTTGTTGTGATCAACCATCCAGGTTTACTTTGACAAAAGCACCAAGAATGATGAGAATGTCCAATCTGTGTCGAGAAATGAGCCAAAGCTATTGAGAAGGATCTTCGCCATTTTGGAGACATTGACTGTTTAGATGAGAAAGTGATTTAGATTGAAGCCTGAGGGAACAGTTTTGGAAGAGATATGAGCTTTTGCAGGTGAGCTATAGTGTTGTGCTGAACTGTGCCAAACTTTGCCAAATGATCTTAGAGTTTTGAGAATGTAATTTCTGTTTCAAGAAATGAACCAAACCAATGGAGAAAAACTGTAACTGGTATTTAAAGGGTTAAAATTCTGAATTGGTATGATATTTTGGTCTTGATGAACAGCACTGATGCTCATTTAAAAAATCAAGTCAATGAAAGTAGAAAAATGTTTTAATATATATGAATTTTATAGCATTTTGTAAACACAAAAAGGGGGTGGCCATTTATGGCTACGAACAAGCTGAGAGGTATTTTTTTTTTTTCTGCACAAAAAATAATATGCATATAAAATCATTGATACTTTTAATTATTGCTATGCATCTAACCTCCATCATGGTTAGGAAACAAATTAGTTTGCATGTATTATTTAGAAAATGAAATTTTGATTTTCATGAACAGCACTGATGCTAATTTAAAAAATCAAGTCAATGAAAGTGGATTTTTTTTGTTTTTCTGTCACTGCACACACACACACACACACACACACACAAAACAAAGATGCATAAAACTCATTGATACAGTTAATTATTGGTATACATCTAACCTGCATCATGGTTAGAAAATAAATCAGATGGCATGTATTTTTTGGAAAAAAAAGTTGGGGTTTTGTGATTTTTTCCATTTGTGAGAAATTTGGAGAAGGTGCTAAAACCAAACCGAGTCTGTAAAATTCCTACACAGCAGTTTCTACATGTTTCAGTCACAGCTGGGGCATGTTTGATACACAGCCATAAGCACGCCACTAAATTTATGATAAACTTATCATAGCTGATCTTAAGACCTCATTAGCAAAATGTAGTATGATGATAATTTCTTTGTAGATCACTTAATGATAAAAAAAACAAAAAAAAAAAACAGAAATGAGTCCAGTGTCTTTGCTGTTGTATGTACAGTCTTTGCTGGAGATTCTTCCATTTCTTTAAAAACAAATGACTTTCAGACCGTTCTTCTTTTGTAAATGTGAGCAGGATTATATAAAAGAGTACATTTTTGTTAAAAAATATCTGGCCTCTTACAAAGGCCCTATTTTTATGTTTTCATCACACTTATATTTTTCAAATCATCAACACAATTTTTTGTAATAAAATAATACAACAAGCAGTTTTCAGACAGTGAAGCTTGCAAAATCCACAAGGCCCTAACCGACAAATTAATTGTCCCTAAACTACTAATCATGAGCCGCTCAAATTCATAGAGATCTGGAAAGGTTTACAAAGACATTTCTAAGGATTTGGGGAATCCAGTAAACACGAGCACTCCCAGAAGTTGTGGACACAAAGGCAAAAAAAAAAAAAAAAAAAAATGACGGGCCAAAAAGAACACAAATCCTTCCACAAAACATCTTGATGATCACTAAGAGCTGTTTTGACTCACTGCACTAAACTGAATCTTCAATAGTGAGAGAAATATTTCCGAAAAACACCATCATTAAAGTCAAACACCATGCTGTTACTGTGATGGCCCAGAGTTCCTTTACTACTTCAGGACTGGCATTAATTCATCAGGTCCTGAGTTTAAGTTTAATCATGTTTGGGATTCACAGCGGGAAATTGATCCAAAGCACACAAGCAGGTCCCACTCTCAATGCAACACAACTCTTTGTGTAGACTAATCAGAGTCTGGACTTTAATGAAATTGAGGTACTTGACATGACTGGAAAACTCTATATTGGGTCTTAATTAAGACAATTCTGAAAGTAGATTGGACCAAAATAGCCCCCAGTAATGTCAACCATTCATTATTAGTTACTGTAAATGCTTGATGGTGGTTGTTGCTATCAGGGCTTCCACACCTGTTTATTAGAGAGCAACATGTTTTCACATTAGACGAGATAGTTCTGGTTTGCTTTTCTCTACTTCATAAATGAAATCATCCCTGTAAAACTGCTTTTTGTATTGATCCAGGTTATCTTTGTTAGATGATTTGAAACATTTAAATGTGACAAAAAAAAGCATTAAAAAAATCTGACTTTTCACTGTATTGTACCTGTTATGTCCCCACAAAGAGGTCTAGGGGTGTGAGTGTGGGGACCAGTAACCAGTAACAGTCCGGAAAAAGAATAAGAAGGAAGAGAGGGATATTATACCCCTTATGTCAAACTGAGTGATTTATGGCCTGGTCAAGGTGATCCGCGGTGTGAGCGGACCAAAACTTTCGCCCGCTTTAAGTTGATAGAAATAGATTTCACCCTCTGGGAGGCTGAAAGCATAGCCCCCAAACCCCCCATTGTTGAGAGGGAATCTCTCCTCCAACGGGATAGCAGCTGCTGGCTGCACTCTGCAAAGATGCAATCTTCTGAGTTGCACTGGTGTGGCAGAGGTTCTGTAGCTGGTTACGGGGGTCTGAGAGACCACAGTGAGGTTGGTAGGTCTGGTGGCCATGTTGTTTGTGAAAAAAGGAGAAAACTTGTTTTTTCTGAGAGAAAAAAACCCAGTTAAATTTAAGTTGAAATGTTAGATTATTTATCCTGAGTGAGAGCCAGCCAGTGAGCCTATCGTTGAGAAGGTAAATCCAAGCTGAGCGCTATTGGCTAGCCGGGGTGCGAATGAGAGCCGCCCCTTAGTTATGTGATTGGCAGCAGGGCAGTTAGGTACACCTGGGAGGCGGGGTTGGGCTCGGGTGCAAATTTTCAAACTAGGCAATGGAGCATTCGCTTGCTGAGCCAGGGAACGAACAAGTAGGAAAAAACGGTGCTCTGGCTGCAGTTCGGTGAGAGTGAGAGCGAAAGGAGGACTTAGACTCTGTGCGAAATTTTAGAGGGAGCTAGTGAGAGGGCTGGTTTTTTGAAGAAAAAAGACTAAGGGTTTTTTCAGGATTTTTCCCTGTTATCGAGTATAAGGGTTAGGGTATACGAGGGGTTCCCTACAAGTTATTCTAGGGGTTTTTGGATAGAAATACGGAGGATTTTTTCAGGAGTTTCTCCCTGCTTATTTCCTAAGGATCGGGGTTTGGGAGCGGGGAGAGAGTTTTATCGAGCAATTGTATGGGGTTTTTTTGTGGTGCGTTTTTTTGGGAGAAAATAGTTTTTTAAGAAAGTTTTTTATGTTGGGAGCAGCGGTGCGTTTATGCATGGAGTGGGAGCAACGGGGATTGCGAGAGTTTTTTGCGATTCTGAGTTTGATTTTAAATCTCCTTGTTCGGATTAAACAAATGCATATAAATTGAAATAAAGTTTTCCCCCAAGGCATGCACCCTGTACGTCTAGCCATACTGAACGTTACAAAGCACAAGTTTAACTAAGCACATTTATACTGTGCTCACGCGCTGACCCACCACCAGAGGGCGTTTTTTTAAGCATAAAAAAGTAAAAACTTTTTTAATAGCTTAAAAATAAAAGAATGCTATTTGATATAAAAAAAAATCTTTCTAAATAATCAATTAGTAGGTTTTGGGGGGAAGAAAAAGCAATGAGCTATGAACTAGCATATTTTGGATGAATATCATAATTTTTATGAAAATCATATTTTTATGAATATCATATTTTTTATGAATATCATATTTTTTTTACTTCCTTTATTACTTTATTACTTCCTAGGGTCATAAAGTTTTATTGGGGGGGGGGATAAATCACTCAGTTTGACATAAGGGGTATAATATCCCTCCTGAAGGAAAACAGACAGAGTTGTTCTATAATAATACAGTTTTTTCTTTACAAATAATATATCCTTATTTACAAATGACCTTAACTTAGAGAACCGGCAACGCCGTTCTACCAATAATGCCAAAGGAACAAAGGAAACAATCACAGCAACAAAAGAAAAACTACCAAACAAATAAGGGAGGCACTTCCCACTTCTCACACTTCATATTTTACTTCTCACCAAGGGGAGATACGTCCAGGGCCCACAAGCCCATCTACTCACCACTTGCAAGGAGGCTGTCTGTCCAAAACCTAGCAGAAAACCGTGTAGAGCCACCGAGAGAAAAAAACACCTTGCTGACCGCTCATCCCCATCTTATATAGCCTCAGAGGTGATTGCTGACTGGGCCCAGGTGGAAACAAGGCTAATCAAAAGTGTCTGTCCTGGGGAGAGAGAGGAGAGTGAGAGAGACAGAGGGGGTAGGAGTGGCAAGAGAGGAGGAGGCGGAGGGAGCGGGCAAACACCCCACCCACACACTCCCACAGCCTCACAGGATGTAACATCCCCCCCCCCCTTACATTCAAGCTCTACCAAAACAACAACAACACCTTATTGTGAGCTGCGTGAGAGTGCATCAGCTACTATATTTGCAGTACCTTTTTTGTGTTTGATCACCAGATTACAATCCTGGGCGAGCAGTGCCCAGCGCATCAGTCACTGGTTGTGGTTGTACATCCGGTTCAGAAAAATGAGGGGATTGTGATATGTGAACACGGTCACTGGGGAAGAGCTGGAGCCCACATACACTGCGAAATGCTGCAGAGCCAGAAGCAGAGCTAAGGCTTCCTTCTCTATGGTAGAGTAGTTCAGCTGATGGCGTTTGAACTTCGCAGAGAAATAACAGACGGGATGGCACACACCCTCCTCCTCATCCTGCAGTAGAACAGCCCCGGTTCCGGTGGCACTGGTGTCGACCTCTAGCTTAAAGGGTCGAGAGAAGTTAGGAGCCGCCAAGACAGGGGTGCTGCACAAGAGGGATTTTGCCGAGTCAAAGGCATGCTGACACTCAACTGACCATTCAAAAGGCACCTTTGGGCTACACAGTTTGGTTAGCGGAGTCTCAACCACAGAAAGGTTTTTACAGAAACACTGGTAATATCCGGTCATACCTAGGAACCGCGTCAGTTCCCGTCTAGTGGTTGGAATCGGGTAGTCTAGGATTGCAGCAATCTTCGCCTCCACAGGGCGGACCTGTCCAAACCCCACCTGCTTACCTAAGTAAGTGACTGCTGCCTTACCAAACTCGCATTTAGCGAGATTGAGGGTCAACAAGGCCTCGGCTAGCCGCTGAAACACTGTCCTCAGGAGGGACATATGATCTGCCCACGTGTCTGTGTATAGCACTACATCATCTAGATACACATTGCACTGGGGCACATCTCCCAACACCAACTGCATTAAACGTTGAAAGGTAGCTGGGGCATTTTTCATAACAAAGGCCATTACTGTATATTGCATGAAGTGGTCAGGGGTGACAAACGCAGAAATATCTGAAGCTCTTGAAGTCATAGGCACCTGCCAGTAACCTTTAAGGAGATTGAGTTTGGTAATGAATTTGGCAGGGCCTATGCTGTCGATGCAGTCTTCCATACGATAAAGTGGAAACGAGTCAGAGACCGTTACAGCATTTACCTTCCGTACCTTCTGTGCAGAAACGGGGTGTGCCATCAGACTTAGGCATCAGTAGACATGGGGAGCTCCAGGGGCTACAACTAGGTTGTGCCAAGCCGTTTTCTACTAAGTACTCAACTTCCTTTTTCATCACCTCACGTTTGTCGACGGGGCAGCAGTATGCATGCTGCTTGATTGGGGCTGCATTACCAACATCAATGTCATGCTCATAAACATTGGTACGGGAGGGTACATCGCTAAAGAGAAAAGGGTAGGAGTGCAACAAGTCAAGTACATCTTTACAGTGGGAGGGAGGAAGATGAGACAGGTGGGTCTCGGCCTTATCTGAAAAAACAGAATTTGACAACCGCCCACATTGCTGTCCCTCAGAAAGGGTACACAGATCATCATCAACCTTAACTTCTACACTTAGCAGGGTAACAGGGACTGAACCGGGAACAACCGCCCAAGCGGTGTCTGATGGTTCTGTCATGCTGCTGTCTCTGGTATGGTATTGTTTCAGCATGTTAACATGGCATAGGTGAGTTTTCCTTCTGTGTTCTGGGGTTTTGAGAATACAGTTGGTGTCAGACACTTTTTTCACTATCACATAGGGGCCTGAGAAATGAGCCATGAGGGCAAACTTAGGCACGGACAGCAACACAAGAACTTTGTCCTCAGGCTGAAACTGTCTTTCCACTGCTTTTTGATCAAATCGTCTCTTCGTGTTTGCCTGGGATACACAGAGAGTCTCTTTTGCTAACAAAGTAGCCCATTGCCACCAGTCCTTACATGTTTTTTCTCAAACTCCACCACATTAGTTTTAGGCACACAACCGCTGAGAAAACTCTCCTTCAGCACCTTTAGTGGACCCCGCACATCATGTCCAAACACCAGGGTAGCTGGGCTGAACCCCAAAGAATCCTGGTTCGCATCACGTATAGCGAACAATACAAAAGGGACTCCTTCATCCCAGCTTTTTCCCGTGTCATGGCAATACTTACTCAACATTGCCTTCAGAGTTTGCCACCACTCAAGTGCGCCTTGTGACTCTGGGTGATAAGAACTAGACACAGAATGAGAAACTCCAAAGGACTGTAAAGTCCGTTTAAAATCCCTGGACTAGAAATTGATACCCTGATCTGTCTGCACAATTTTCGGGAGGCCAAAGGGGGTAAAGAATTTGACTAGTTCTTTGGTAATGCTTGGTGTGGTGATTCTCCGCAGCGAAATCGCCTCGGGGAATCGAGTGGACACACGCATTATAGTTAACAAGAACTGATTCCCTGCCCGTGTCTTTGGTAAGGGGCCAACACAGTCTACCAGGATATGCTCAAATGGTTCACCAACAGGAGGGATAGAACGTAGAGGGGCAGGGGGCTGGTTCGGTTTACCCACAAGCTGGCAATTCTGACAGGTGTTACAAAACTGCACTACATCTGCTTTCATTGCCGGCCAAAAGAAATGCTGCAGTATACGGTCATACGTTTTGGTGACACCCAAATGACCTGACCATGAATGATCATGTGCTAACTGTAGCACATGCCGCCGCAGACTTGTCGGAACCACTATCTGCTGCTCTGTACTCCAGTCTTCGCCAGACCTTGGGGTCCACTTGTGCATCAATAAACCTTCCCAAATGAAAAATGTCTGCTTCTTGCACCCTTCACCACCATTATCCTGAGCTGCAGCGGTAAAACACTTAACTATTGAAGGGTTCTCTTTCTGAGCCTTTACAAGTGCTTCCCGAGTGAGCAGAAAAGGAGCTTCAGATTCAGGAGCTGGCTCAACCACACTTTGAGCCGACTCTAAAGCTCCATTATCTCCTTCATCAGTACAGGGAATCACTTCCTTCTCTAGAATAGAGCCAGCTCTCATGGATTGAGCAGCTCTCATTTCTAGACATCTGGTTAATTTTATTATCTTCTGAATAACTTTGCCTCTTCACTATGTTTGACACTGCTCCTGTGAAAAATAAGGCCTCAAATCAGAAGTACCTGACTCCATGGTATAATTCTCAAACACGTAGCCTACAGCAGATAACCCTTAAGCTGGAGAGGAAATGGCATGTCACAAATTTAGAAGATCATCATTTAGCCTGGACAAATAGTTTGCTGCTTTATAAGAAAGCCCTCAGCAAAGCCAGAACATCTTACTATTCGTCACTGATTGAAGAAAATAAAAACTACCCTAGGTTTCTCTTCAGCACTGTAGCCAGGCTGACAAATAGTCAGAGCACTGTTGAGCCAACAATCCCTTTAACGTTAACTAGTAATGACTTCATGAACTTCTTCACAAACAAAATTTTTATCATTACAGAAAGAATTACCAATAATCATCCCACAGATGTAATAATATCTACAGCTACTTTCAGTACTATTCATATTCATTTAGAGTGTTTTTCTCCAATTGATCTTTCTGAGTTAACTTCAATAATTACTTCCTCCAAACCATCAACGTGTCTTTTAGACCCCATTCCTACAAAACTGCTCAAAGACGTTCTGCCATTAATTTATGCTTCAATCTTAAATATGATCAACCTATCCTAATAATTGCCTATGTGCCACAGGCCTTAAAGCTGGCAGTACTT
Organism: Pelmatolapia mariae; assembly: GCF_036321145.2. Lineage (NCBI taxonomy): Eukaryota > Metazoa > Chordata > Actinopteri > Cichliformes > Cichlidae > Pelmatolapia > Pelmatolapia mariae. The sequence continues at coordinate 40,948,149 of NC_086229.1, forward strand.
AAACTTTACTTAAAAAGCCATCTCTAGACCCAGCATTCTTAGCTGGATCTAGAGATGGCCGATCAATAACCTTCCTTTCATATGAAAAATCCTTGAAAGAGTAGTTGTCAAACAGCTAACAGGTCATCTGCAGAGGAAGGGCTTATTTGAAGAGTTTCAATCAGGTTTCAGTGCTTATGGCCTCTGAGAGTGGACTCATCTCTATGCTTGTGCTGGTAGACCTCAGTGCAGCGTTTGATACTGTCGTCCATAATATCCTGTGTTTTCTCTTTCTTTCTTCAAGAAGTTGCAGTAATTGACAAGAGGGGAAATCTCCAACCAAGGTAAGACAGTCTTGGCTGATTCTCTGTAAAATATATTTCTATGATTATGTGGAAATTATCTGATTTATAGTCGTACTGTTAGGCCTGCACTCGCAGGCCTCGCTAACCAAGAGACTTCTCACCATAAACAAAGCAAGACAATCAGAGCTCAATCAGTTTTTACTCGCGCAAGGGAAGCCTGGTCGGGTCTCAGAGTTACAAGCTCTTCAGCCGAGCTCAGCTGACTTCAAAACTCCAGTCTCCCCTCACAGTCTTTTATTGAACGAAAACAGTTACCCAGCCCCCATTGTAAAACCCATATGGTGTGTTGTAAAAGCTAAGGCACTGTGTGTGTGTGTGTGTGTGTGTGTGTGTGTGTGTGTGTGTATAGATGACTTCCTGGTTACAACTGTTTTAACAACATCTCCAGTGATAAAAAGGGTCATCTCCCCTCACCCCTTATATGACTTAACCCCTTTAATGGTCCACCATATACAAAGCACAGGTAAGCCCATAAAGGGCAGGGAGTAAACATTCCTTAGCAAATGACGAAACCAGAATCTTACATGCAATTTAGGACAAGGTTTACAAATTTTAAGCACAACTATGACAACTTTTAACAAAATCACTCCAACATTTCCCTCCTGTTTTTCATTTTTGTTGGTCACTCCTATGTAATACATTTTCATCCATGCACCACTTGTGCTTGATATTTTCAGTGCAGGCATCACTTACACACAGGCATCTGCCGTGTCATTCACCTCATATTGCTGCAGAAGCATATAATTAATAAATGTGTTAGCAGTTATCTTACTTATCATTGATCTGAAACACACGGCAAATTGCACCCTTCAAAAAAGCAAAACAAAGTTAACAATCCAAAAACAGGAGTTAACACTTTCAAATTCATATGCCACCATGGTCCAGACAACAACCAAGCGGTCCAGCCTTGTGGTGCGTTTCCTCCTCGTGTGTGGACACATATTCCTGCAGAGGGTTTAAGTTCTGCAGTGCTTCAGAAATGTCTCCTTCAGTCGTATATCCATAATTGTCCATATGGCCAGAGTCTAAATGTGTGTAGACAGGGGCATGTGGACCCAGACATAGCAGTTGGACACTTCTATAAAGTCCATGTGTATAACCTGAAAGGTGTGACTGCAAACATTTTTTGAAAAGGGATTGAATCCTACTGTATGAAAATGTTGTTCTAGTGCTGTTATCATCTCTCCTGTTGAGACATGACATACAAGACTGCTGCAATTTTGAGCCATGGGCGATAAGTTCTTATGGTGCAAGCTTGCTCCTTTTGTGAGCCACATCTGTTTTCCTGCTGTAGGTTGAAGGGCAGAACACGTTGTACACCCTGTAGTCTTCCTCAACGTCACCGTAGGATCACTTTCCACCTTTGTTTTTGGATTTTGCTGTCGTTCAAAATCTCCTCATGACAATCTCTAGGAAGCCAAGTCGTACAGCCCTCTGCCTTAACTCCTCTCTGGGTTGTCAGCTGTGCTGGAAATGGTCCTTGCTTCTCACTGGTTCTCTTGAAGCCTTCTCACCTGGGCATCTGCACCTCAGTCTCTCCTTCCATACCACTCACGTCATGGTACCTGCAATTTAATAATGAAAACTACCCCGGAAAGCCCTCTTTTGCCACATGGTCCTTGCCATGCATCACATCAACACAATTAAAGATGCACAATAAAGTTGCACATTCTCTCTTAAAAATTCCAGGCCTTCTCCCCCGTAGTAGCTCCGCTCCAGGCCTGTAAATCTGTGTTATGGAAAAAAACATTAGCCAGTGGTATTCATGTTAAGTCTGTTTAACTCTTAGCTCCGCCTGGAGCCTGCATCCACACCACTATTGCCTGGAAATACTTGCACAGGTGTAGAGTCGCCCTCTCTTTACTTACTGTTTTGTTGCTTCTAGTTCACGGGCAGGGTCTCAGCATCCCGGCAATCGTCATCCACCGAGGGGAATAATTGCACTTTTTTTGCAATTTATGTAGTTACTATGGGTTTAATGCATAGATATTATTAAAATTTGGGCTATAACAGTTGCATTGATGTATAGCAACTTCAAATGCTCCCAAAAGTGGCACTACAGCATGTAAAAATATAAAGATAAGCTCTGGCGGACTTGGTTAGACAAACATTGATTATTAACCAGACATTGATCCCGTGTTTTCTCTTTCTTTCTTCAAGAAGTTGCAGTAATTGAGAAGAAGGAAAACTCCAACCAAGGTAAGACATTCTTGCCTGATTCGCTGTAAAATATATTTCTATGAGTATGTGGAAACAATCTGATTTATAGTTGTACTGTTAGGCCTGCACTCACAGGCCTTGCTAACTCAGAGACTTCTCATCATAAACAAAGTAAGACAATCAGAGCTCAATCAGTTTTTACTTGCGTAAGGGAAGCCTGGTCGGGTCTCAGAGTTACAAGCTCATCAGCCGAGCTCAGCCGACTTCAAAACTTCAGTCTCCCCTCACAGTCTTTTATTGAACGAAAACAGTTACACAACCCCCCATTGTAAAACCCATATGGTGTGTTCTAAAAGCTAAGGCACTGTGTGAGTGTATGTGTGAGTGTGTGTGTGTGTGTGTGTGTGTGTGTGAGTGTATAGATGACTTCCTGGTTACAACCGTTTTAACAACATCTCCAGTGATAAAAAGGGTCATCTCCCCTCACCCCTTTCAATTCAATTCAGTTCAATTCAATTTTATTTATATAGCGCCAAATCACAACAAATGTCGCCTCAAGGCGCTTTATACTGTACAGTAGATTGCACAATAATAAATACAGAGAAAAACCCAACAATCATATGACCCCCTATAAGCAAGCACTTTGGCAACAGTGGGAAGGAAAAACTCCCTTTTAACAGGAAGAAACCTCCGGCAGAACCAGGCTCAGGGAGGGGCGGCCATCTACTGCGACCGGTTGGGGTGAGAGAAGGAAAACAGGATGAAAGACATGCTGTGGAAGATAGACAGAAGTTAATAACAGATATGATTCGATGCAGAGACGTCTATTAACACATACTGAATGAGAAGGGTGACTGGAAAGGAAAAATTCAATGCATCATGGGAATCCCCGGCAGCCTACGTCTATTGCAGCATAACTAAAGGAGGATTCAGGGTTACCTGGTCCAAAAGTAGAGATAGTGTCTGTCTCCCGAATCCAAACTGGAAGCAGGTTCCTTAGAAGAGGGGCCTGAAAACTAAAGACTCTCACTTGCATTCTACTTTTAAATACTCTAGGAACAACAACTATGCCTGCAGTGCTAGAGCGAAGTGGTCTAATGGGGTTATATAGTACTAGAAGGTCAATAAGATAAGACGGGACCTGATTATTTAATATGTTGTACAGTATGTGAGGAGCAGGATTTAAGCCAAAACAGTAGAAAAATGCTCTCACTTTCTAGTCCCTGTCAGTACTCTTGCTGCAGCATTTTGGATTAATTGAAGGCTTTTCATGGCGTTTTAGGACATTCTGATAATAATGAATGACAATAGTCCAGCCTAGAAGTAATAAATGCATGAACTAGTTTTTCAGCATCACTCTGAGACAGGATATTTTAAATTTTAGAGATGTTGTGCAGGGAGGATCCAGAGTAAGAATCTGGTTAGATACCATATTTCTAAGATTTTCAGGGCCGAGTACAATAACCTCAGTTTTATCTGAATTAAGAAGCAGAAAGTTAGCGGCCATCCAGGTCTTTATGTCTTTAAGACATTCCTGCAGTTTAACTAATTGGTCTGTGATACCTGGCTTCATGGATAGATAGAGCTGAGTGTCATCTGCATAGCAGTGAAAATTTATGCTATGTCTTCTAATGATGCTGCCTAGGGGAAGCATGTATAATGTAAATAGAATTGGTCCTAGCACTGAACCCTGTGGAACACCATAATTGACCTTAGTGTGTGAAGAGGACTCTCCATTTACATGTACAAATTGGAGTCTATTAGATAGATATGATACAAACCACTGCAGTACAGTACCTGTAATACCTACAGCATGTTCTAATCGCTCTAATAGGATATTATGGTCAACAGTATCGAACGCTGCACTAAGGTCTAGCAGGACAAGCACAGAGATGAGTCCACTGTCAGAGGCCATAAGAAGATCATTTGTAACCTTCACTAAAGCTGTTTCTGTGCTGTGATGAGCTCTGAAACCTGACTGAAACTCTTCAAAGAAGCCATTCCTCTGCAGATGATCTGTTAGCTGTTTGACAACTACAATGTAAAAAAGAAAAAGTTGAGAAAACGTAAAATTTCAAGGCAACATGATGCAAGAGATTTTTGAGTTTTCTCAACTTTTGCCAACTGTTGTTGACTTAACTAAGATTTTTAAGTTCTGTCAACTTGGATCTACTTGTTCACCTAATTAGGATAATCTTGTAAGTCTAACAAAGAAATTCTGGTTGCAATGCCATGTATTTTTGCCTTCAGCAAACAAAGATATTCCTGTTGAATTAACATACAATTATTCCTCCAATGTCATGTATTCCTAAATTCACCAAACACAGATATTCTTGTTGAATAATCATACAATTCTTACTCCAGTGAGTTGAAAATTTACCTATATAAATAAAGGAAAATGTATGCTGTTATTGTACTTGAAAAAACACTCAAACAGATATAGAATAAAACAAAGCACAACTGAATGTTATGTAAAAACGTATTTATTTTGTTCAACAGTGCTTTCAATATATTTCAGAAGGTCATGGGTAGTGGGGTGAATTTCTGTAAAAAAAAAAAAGCAAACAAACAGAAAAAAAAAACGTGTTGCCAGTTTCTTTTGGGTGCTTTGAGCACCCCAGCAGAGACATTAAAATTCCAGAGTCCAGAACCAAAAAAGAAAAGTGTCCAGCAGCTTTGTCATTCACGCCCGCACCCTGACTGTCTTGTAAAAGCTTAACTTAACTATTGCACACTAAATAGGGTAGTGCAACAAACAATTGCCTACACTGTAAAAAAGAAAATGTTGAGAAAACGTAAAATTTCAAGGCAACATGATGCAAGAGATTTTTGAGTTTTCTCAACTTTTGCCAACTGTTGTTGACTCAACTAAGATTTACAAGTTCTGCCAACTTGGATCTTCTTGTTCACCTAATTAGGATAATCCTGGAAGTTTAACGAAGAAATTCTGGTTTCAATGCCATGTATTTCTGCCTTCACCAAACACAGATATTCTTGTTGAGTAATCATACAATTCTTACTCCAGTGAGTTGAAAATTTAGCTATATAAACAAAGGAAAATGTATGTTGTTATTATACTTGAAAAAACACTTAATAAATAGATATAGAATAAAACAAAGCACAATTCAATGTTATCTAAAAGCTTATTTATTTTGTTCAACAGTCTTTTCAGTACATTTCAGAATGTCATGGGTAGTAGGGTGAATTTCTGTTAAAAAAAAACAAAAAGAAAGAAAGAAAAGAAATAACAAACAAACAAAAACGTGTTGCCAGTTTCTTTTGGGTGCTTTGAGCACCCCAGCAGAGACGTTAAAATTCCAGAGTCCAGAACCAAAAAAGAAAAGTGTCCAGCAACTTAATAATTCACACACACACACGCTGACCGTCTTGTAAAAGCTGAACATAACTATTGCACATTAAATAGGGTAGTGCTACAAACGATTGCCTATGTACCCAGACATTGACATTTTACACAGGCTTACTATGATGAACTATGGAAGTTAAAAGTTATAAGAAATGTTACCATCAATGAAGAGGAAACTAACACTATAACAAATCTTTTAAAATACTACAAGACAAATTTTCACCATATATTCTCAACAATACAGATTCATCTGACTAAAATTTACATTTCGAATAATGATTTATCCACTTCGCCTTCATAATGTCCGACCAGGCCAAAATAAGATGGCCTGAATTGCTTCAAAGGTAAAACTCATCTGCTTTGGATAATCAATGTTGAGGGCATACAGAAGGCCAAAGAGGTGTGCCAGGGCAGTAGAGAGATCTGGAATGTTATGTAGCACAATGTCCCCTTCCAACACAACTGCATGTTCTCGCACAGACGTATCAGCATCGTCATCTTGTAGGATGGTGAGGATGGCAACTGATGCACCGTTCAACACTGGTTCCAAAATGTCAGTGTCCTGAAGAAAAGTAAAATATGAATTATTGAAAGCTAAGAAAAACTAAAGACAAAACAAATTTCTAAAGATTTCAACTTTAACCTCTATACCATGCTGGTCATTTGACCCATGGAGGTTTTAAGAAGAAAAAGCTTATTTTCTTTTAATTAATGCCACCTTGTGAGTTTTGTACAAAAATATTTTCTGCTATGGAACAACCACTAACAATGCCCAGCTGCTGCTCAGCAGAAAAAAAGGAGTGAGAGTTATGACAACTGCAATCCCCACTATAAAATTATCTGGACTGCACTGAGAAAGTGTACATTTCCAATTTGGATAAACTCATCCTTTAAAAACATCTCATAGCAATTAGTTTTACTTGCATTACTTTTTTGTACTTACTAAGCACTTCAGGAAAACCTCTGTTGCATCTTCTCTTGAGGAAAATGGGCAGGCCTCTCAGTGCCCGTTGGACACAGTGTTGGATGTCTAAAGAGTATTCAGTGGAAAACAAGAATTTCAATTAGTGAAGTAACATGGTGTACTATACACAATGCAAAATCAGAACTCTCATAGTAATGAAAGTAAAGCACAGGTCAGACCCAGCAACACGCAAAACGTACAAACCCCCCCCCCCAAAAAAAAAAAAAAAAACAACAACACCATGTTAACAATTTTACTTTCGTTTTACAAATTAAATAAAATACTGCCAAATAAGAACAAAGCAATGACTCATGACATTCATTTTTACTGACATATCCACTGATGTGTTTTGTTTGAAGCCAACATCTTTTTCAGTTTCTGTTAAGACAAAAGTATACTCTCTTCTAAAAATGTCAGATAAAGGAGCACTTCACTCACCTGTTCATCAAGTTTATCCAGGAGGTCTTCCATCTCCTCACCAAGAGCTCCCTTCTTAGACCAGTACAGTTTCAGCAGGCCAGGCACAACTTTGTCAAGGGATGCATTGAAGGTCCCCAGGAGGTCTTTGCTTGTGATCCGATGAAATTTTCAGATATCTAAACAATACATTCACCAAAATATTGTCATTTATTCAGCACAGAAAATTCCTGGGTAGCTGTCTTGGACAGTCTGCACCATGTTATATGCCTGACTGTGTCATCAACAGCAAAACTTACCTACTTCAAAAATCTCTCATGAATACGTCTTTTGCACAGGAATAGAAACATCCCCCACAAAACCCAGTATCAATATGAAAATACATATTATGTTCTAAGTTGCACCAAAATCTGTGACCAATCAGATTCTGTGACCTGCCTTAGTATTGTTAAGGCTCAAAAATATTGAGGGGGAATCCAAAAATAACCACAGATCCAGCCTGGTGCAATTAGACGGCATTTTAATGAATACACATGTGTGAGTCCGAACGCTGTGCAGATTTCAGCGTCGAACTACCTTACAATAGTCAAACAAAGGTTTTATAGGGTTGGGGGTGATACTGCTTCCCCCCCCTCTCAGACACAATACAGCATACGTCAACTCAAAAACTCAACTCAACTCAACTCAAAGGAGTCTATGTAATATGTGTATGTATGTGTCAGCTTCTGCTACCCTCTGTTTCACCCTTCACCTTTCCACTAGACAGAAGGCCAGCACAACTGAAACTCTGTGTGTGTATGTCTCGTCTGTCTGTGCGTGCAGAGTTTGCATGTGCTCTCTGAACCTTAGTTGACCTCAACTTAGGCAACCAGGCTAAGGCCATCCTGTGTGTAATGATCTTGACTTATATGTAAAATATAAAACAAATGTTTCAATCTAATACAACTACTTAAAGCATAATCAAAGCTTAATCAGAAATAAATGCATAAAAACAATAGCATCATCAAAACTGCTCCCCAGAATTATTGCACTGAGACTCTGCTTTCAGTTTCACTTCTGCAGAAGCCTGGCGTTTCCTGTCAGCCTGCAACTCAGTCTCTCACCCACTGAAGTCTGAACTTCAATGTAAGAATATAAAAACATTCAAAAGCCTTTAAAATTATAGATTCCACTCAACAGTTTAAAGTGGTTATAACTGCTCCTGTAATAAAGACTGATATAATACCAATATATTTGAACATCTGAATGCATCTGCATGCAACATCACTATTAATAATGAAATGGTAATATTGATTATAAAAATAGCAGCAAATAATAGCAGCAAAACATTTCTCCTCTTGACAGTATTCTTTCCCTAACAATCTCAGACTATAGAAGTCCTATTTCTAGCACAAAAAGAAAAAAAATACATGCTAAGTCAAAATTATGAGATTGCCTTTCTGTTTCACAATTTCGATTTAGCACGGGGACTCTTGTACTGGCAGAAATGTTCAGGGTAAGGATTTCAATATAACACTGGCAAGGGCCTTGACTGGAGTGGTAGCACAAGATAATAAAGTTGGCCAATGCATTACCCCAGCAAATACCGTACTGCTTCAATATAAGTATAAATCATGCCCAATTTGAATAATAATTAAATTATAAATAAATTAGGACAGTCTTACCTCCTCAGAGGAAAACAGCGCAGGTCATCTCTCCTGGACCTCAGATACCATAGGCTGACACTCCACGACCTCTCTCCGCCTGAGAGAAAATGTTTGCAATAATGAAACATTTCAATATAATGTAGAAAAAAAAACAAAAAAAAAAAGTTACAGATCGGACTCCCCGATCCTTACTGCGCATGTGCAAAGTCGGACCGTACAGATCGCGTCTACCCGTGGAATTGTACATAAAATCAATACTCCACCAACAAAAAGGCTCTCAAAACAATACAATACTTTCCACAGCTTTGAAGGATGGGTCAGTTGTATCCTTCGTGGCCCACCCTATGCCAGAATTCATAGCGCGGCCCAGCCGATTCTAGTTTCAAACAATGGCGGCAGCCACTTAGTTTTAATATTACTCTTATTACTCTTTCTGGGTCACAAAGTAAACTTTTAAGGTATTTTCAGGCGAGAATGTAGCTGTGTAAATTTCAAATATCTGCTCAGTTTATTGAGACAACACATTTTTGCAAAAATGCTTCTACGTTTTCGGAGACGTCTGTTACCACCAGCTTCGATAGCTAGCTGGGGATTCAAGGCTCGCTAGAGCAGCGAGAACAGCGAACTCCTGGCATATCATTTTCAACCCCCCGCGCGGTCCTTCGCTAGCTTAAACATGATATATAAGTCCCTTAGATGACTTAAATATGTTATTGTTTGGCTTTTTTTCAGTGCTTTACTCGTTCCACCCTCCTGGGTCCTCAGGAGGATGCAGCCTAGCGCTTGTAGAAAATCCTAATAACAGATGTCGTTAGCTTACCTGCTAGGGCAAATGGCCGGCAGCTCCCACACCTCTCCAAAAAATGGTCAAATAATACACTCCAACTTCAGACCAGGTAAAATCCGTAATGGTCGAAAAATTGTAATTTTCATCCAACTTTGGCCACGTTTGTTCAAAGTTTCTTAGCAGGTTTTCAGTTCAGAGCACATCGACAAACCACTATCACACAGTCTGCTCAGACTCGTTTGGTCTAGTTCAAACTTATTCAGACCACGACGTGAGCCAGTCACCTACGGGGTTTCCCACCGGTTCCCAACTCGACTCAAAAAATCGACTCAAAAGTTGATAATCTTTGTTATGCTCGCTAGAAAATCTTAGTTAGGACAACAATGGAAGAAATTTGTTGGGCAGACAAGCTATTTTAGGTTGTAAATGGAAAGTTTTATTTCTAAGTCAGTTTAATTTGAAAACTTTACTCAAATCAACAATTACTAGTTATCGTTTTTACAGTGTATGTACCCAGACATTGACATTTTACATGGGCTTACTATGATGAACTCCAGAAGTTAAAAGTTATTAGAAATGTTACCATCAATGAACAGCAAACTATCAGGTAAAATACCAGTTCTATGTTTCAGGTGGAGTGAAAAACACTATAACAAATCTTTTAAAATCCTACAAGACAAAATTTCACCATATATTCTCAACAATTCAGATTCATCTGACTAAAATTTACATTTCAAATAATCACTTATCCACTTCACCTTCATATTGACCGACCAGGTCAAAATGAATCATTCTGTTTTGACTGTTCCTTCTTTTCTCCCTTCTTCCTTTTCTCCCTCTTTCCTTCACTTATTCCTAATTAATTTTAACAGTTCAAATACTAAATATGCAACTCTTTGTAACAGGTGAATGATTATATAGAGAGAAAGGGGCTGAACTACTGTTTTTTTAACATGACCTTACAATGCATTTGAACAGGTTTAAGAACAAGTTAAACTCATGTCTGGCTTCCCCGTTAACAGTCACAGCAAAAGCTTTGTTTTTAGAGACCTTATGCACTGTGAGCATCGAGAGCCACCTAGCTCAAAAAAGATGGCCTGAATTGCTTCAAAGGTATAACTCATCTGCTTTGGATAATCAATGTTTAGGGCATACAGAAGGCCAAGGAGGTATGCCAAGGCAGTAGAGAGGTCTGGAATGTTATGTAGAACGATGTCCCCTTCCAACACAACAGCATGTTCTCGCACAGAAGTATCGGCATCATCATCTTGTAGGATGGTGAGGATGGCAACTGATGCACCGTTCAACACTGGTTCCAAAATGTCAGTGTCCTGAAGAGAAGAAAAGTAAAATATGAATTATTGAAAGCTAAGAAAAATTAAAGACAAAATACATTTCTAAAGATCTTAACTTTAACCTCTATACCAGTGGTCCAACCTTTTTTGCGCCACGGACCGGTTTATGCCCGACAATATTTTCACGGACCGGCCTTTAAGGTGTCGCGGATAAATACAACAAAAATAAAACTAGTACCGGTACCGAAAAAAAGAAGATTTATTCATAACACACATGAAAAGACCCAGGAAAACCGAGTTAATGATAAAAACGATAACAAAATAATGCTGAAAACCAATAAAACCCTGAAAACCATACATTTCACACCTGAGCCTCAACTCTCGCGGCCCGGTACCAAACGACTCACGGACCGGTACCGGTCAGAGGCCCGGGGGTTGGGGACCGCTGCTCTATACCATGATGGTCATTTGACTCATGGAGGTTTTGAAAAGAAAAAGCTTATTTTCCTTTAATTAATGGCACAATATCTTTCACCAACCAACCTTGTGATGAGTTTTGTACAAAAATATTTTCTGCTGTTGAACACCCACTAACAATGCCCAGGTGCTCCTCAGCAGAAAAAAAAAGCAGCGAGAGTTATGACAACTGCAATCCTCTCCATAAAATTATCTGGACTGCACTGAGGAGGTGTACATTTCCATTTTGGATTAAATCATCCTTTAAAAACATCTCATAGCAATTAGTTTTGCTTGCATTACTTTTTCGTACTTACTAAGCACTTCAGGAAAACCTGTGTTGCATCCTCTCTGAGGAAAATGGGCAGGCCTCTCAGTGCTGCTGTCTTTCGGTGGGACACAATGTCGGATCTCTAAAGAGTATTCAGTGGAAAACAAGCATTTAAATTACCGTAGTATAGTAACGTGGTGTACTTACACACAATGCAAAATCAGAACTCTTATAGTAATGAAAATAAAGTACAGATCAGACCCACCAACACGTAAAACTTAAAAAACAAAACACCATGTTAATGATTTTACTTTCTTTTTACAAATTAAATAAAATACCGCCAAATAAAAACAAAGTAATGACTGATGACATTCATTTCCATTTCCACCTCCCTGGTGTTGTTTTCCTGCAGTTTGCTTTCCAGCCTCAGTCTGTAGGACTCTTTACCCTCTGCAATCTTGGCTTTCAGCTCCTTCTGCACCAGTTTCAGCTGATCTCTGTCACCATTTCTGAAAGCTCTTTTTTTCTTGTTCAGGGTTGCTTTGATGTCTTTGGAAACCCAGGGCTTATTGTTGGGGAAGCACAGAATGGTTTTTTGGGGGACTACAGTGTCAACACAGAAGTTGATATAGTCTGTAACACAGCCTGTCAGATTGTCAATATTGTCCTGATTGGAATAAAAAAGAACATCCCAGTCCGTTGACTCAAAGCATCCCTGCAGAGTCTCTTCCGACTCCCTTGTCCACGTTGTAACCGATTTTGTGGCTGCAGGTTGTCTCTGAACGGCAGGTCTGTAAAGGGGCTGGAGGTAGACCAGGTTGTGATCAGCCCTGCCCAGAGGAGGGAGAGGGCTGGAGGTGTATGCATCAGTAGCATTGGCATAAAACAGGTCCAGTGTTTTATTGTCTCTTGTTTTGCAGTCCACATACTGCTTGAATGTGAGTAGAACAGTGGAGAGGTTTGTGTGGTTAAAATCGCCCGTTATAGCCACGAACGCAGAGGGACTACGATTTAGTAGGTCCGCTGTCACAGAGCTGATGATGTCATACGCCTGCGCCGCGTTGGCATCAGGAGCGATGTAAACAATGACGATAATGGCGAGGGAAAACTCACGCGGTAAATAATATGGTCGAAGACCGACTGCTAACAGTTCGATGTGTTTGTTACACACAGCCATCCTCACCTTAACGTGACTGGGGGAACACCAGCGGTTGTTAACATAGAGAGCGAGTCCTCCTCCCCTCTTCTTCTCGCTACTGCCTGGGTCCCTGTCCGCTCTCACACACGTAAATCCGTTAATATCCACCACCTGGTCCGGGATGTTTTTGTGCAGCCATGTCTCCGTGAAACACATAACACTGCATTCTCGGAAAACTTTCTCTGTCCTTGTTAGCGTCGCGATCTCCTCCATCTTATTAACCAGCAATCTGACATTGCCAGTCACCACAGACGGGAGAGCAGGACGGAATCTTTTCCTCCTCAGTCTTCGCGTTTTCCCCGCTCTGCAGCCGCGGTAGTTCCTCTTGATCACCGCGGGGATCTCATGCTGAACACTGGCATGGCTGTGCTGTCTTAGCCCCAGCAGCTGGTCCCGGCTATAGACATGCTGAACACCGGCATGGCTGTGCTCTCTTAGCCCCAGCAGCTGGTCCCAGCTATAGACAAAGGGGCGGCGTGGCATCGCGGTCATCTCAGTTGTTTCACACGGAGTTTCGTATCCAAACACGGCTAAAAACTTCTCGACTACACAAGAAGTATAAACTAAAAAACTAACTAAGTAGACAAAAAGAAATAAATAAGAGGAAAAGAAAGAAAGGGGAAAGTAATTTTCAACTGCAGAGAGCATGCTAGACAGGCTGCCATCCGAGACGGCGCCGGAAGTAGGAAGAGGTAAGTAAGTAGGTGAGGATAGCAGAGAAGAAAGAAGTGTGTGGAGAAGAAAAGAAAAAGCAAGGGGAAAGGAGTCTTGAAGTAGAGGACAATAGAGGAAAAGAGAGAAAAAGGGTGGGTGAGAGGGGAGATCAGAATAGGAGACAGGGTGGAGGGGAGAGAACATACCATTATAAAGTTGCTTTAATAGAGAAGGTACGTCCTTGGGGTCACCATCAGCTTTCCACCAACTGTGTATGCTGTTAGAGGGTGATAATCTGTCAGCACATCTGGATCCAACACAAGAAGGTCTGCACAGGTGTGTTCAACAAGCTCATAGGACCTGAAATGTTCAATGTACCAGGAACTCAGTCTTTTACAAATGAATGTCACCTCCTCTGCATTGACAAGAATGGTCACAATCTTATGGAATTCTGGGAGGCCACTGCATTGCCCAGCAGATAAAATCATGCCCGCCACATACTGTGTCCCAACAAGATGAACGGTTTTAGACAGAGACACACTGTCTAGATGAGGGTACTTCTTTTGTATTTCACACTTGAGTGATGCATCCAATTCTGAAACCCTGACCACTTTCACATCGTCAACATAGAGCTTTGGTTTTAAAAGGTTCCCACTATCCAGATGGTATGCCATCATCTGCTGGTCTTTCAAGGAAAGAGTTAGCAGCACATTTTTCCAGTTGTGAGTGTCATGGACCACCTTTTTAAAGAAGCTATGTTTTGCTTCAAATCTCATCATCCACAATTCCACTAATGGCCCATAGCAGCGTATAAGATGTGGGTAGTGGTCAATGAAGTGGTGTTTTGGCCTTAGTCTGAAGTCCGGAAAGGTACTGGTAAGCAACAAGCGATGATCCAGTAGTTTGCAAGATAAATAACACAATGCTTCCTCAGTGAGTCTGTTTGAGACAACAATGTCAACAATTTCCTTGAGGTCCATTAAAATCTCCCAAGCTGGCTCCTGTTCTGGTATCTTACATCCAATTATAAAAGGAAGTAAGCGCAGCAGTGTCCAATTTTCATGTCCATTACCAAAAACTGTTCCTTTCTCAAAGCTTGTTTTTGGAATTTTTTGAGGCTTGTTTACCTTGTCTGAATATTTGTAGGGAAATGATTTTATGAAGTTGTTTAATGTATCAAATGTTATGAACCCTTTTGAGATCAGATTTTTTAAACATAAGGACAACTCCAAAGGAATGACGCCTTCAAAGAGGTCATGCAAAATATCTGGAGGAAATCCGGTTATTGGGTGAAAGAATAGTAAATGTTTGCCCAGTACACATTCCCTTTTTACCCCATTAACACTTTGGAGGTTGTCAGTTTGCCTAAGCTCTTCCAGAAATGAATTGTGTTGATCAACACCCCTCAATTGGAAGTCATTAACTGCAGTCGTTGCAATTTGGTCCCGACTTATCAAACAAAAGCGACAGAACTTGTCAACAGTAAAACTTTCATAAAAGCCTGCCAGACCATGTGCACCAGGGTTATCTGCGCTCACACAATATACAGTGCCCTTAATAAACTGGCTTACGACTTCCACAAAAATTCCCTCTTCTTGTAGACACCTTATATCTTTAATCAGTGGCTCAAAAAACTTTTCATAACCGTATTGTTTGACATCCACACTTTTACCTAAGAGAGCAAGCTGAATTGAACAAAGATTAGATCGAAATCTGGGTGGTAAATTAAGAACTACCCAGTATACTGCAGTAATCTTATGACATTTTCTAGAGGTGCCCAGTGGGTTACAAACTTCAAAATCATCAATATACAACCCCAAACTGATACATAAGTTTTGTTGTCCCAGTAACTTATTGCCCTTGTAGTACTTGCCGTCTTGAAATGACTTAAAGTGTCCAGATAAAGCTTCTTGATTAAATACAATTTGGTCCAAAATATCTGCCCGTCCCAGTAAAGTCTCAAGTATCTTAGTGACAGATATATAAACAAAAGAGTTTTTATGAGCTGTGTTGTACAGATACTCTGTGGGTTCTACAACAGAAAACTGCTCTTTGAAATATATATTCCTTCTGTGATCTGTAGATAGGGGACCTTTCTCCGATGTTGTTAAAAGCAGTGGATTAGTTTGAACTAGGGCATTAGAAATGTCTTGCAAAACACAATCATTTACTTCTATTTCATGCTTTGAAAGGATCTCTTTGACACTGGTGAGAGTATGAATGTTAGAGAAAGAGAGCAGGTTATGGAAATCCTCTACAATCTTTTGTGTTGCAGCTCGAGAAACATGCAACACTGTTTGCATACACAGAAAGAGAGATGCCAGTTTGTGTTCAAGTGTCTCACAATCCACATCCTTTACAATCTCGTCAAGCTCATCTGGTCTCACAAAATTATAAGCTGATGTTCCTGCTTCACAATCAGATTGCTCACTTTCAATTATCTCATCTTCAGAAACAGTTCTTGCAATTGTTCGAAAATCCTCAAGTGTACAATTTTTATGGTTTCGACTTCTGTGAGAACTGAAGGTTGGGCGAATGTTTGTTTTAAAATTACACCTTAAAAAGGGACATTGTACAGTTTCTCGGTTCTTTAAATGATGTCCAAGATGGTTCCAAAAGGTTTTCTCACTGCAAATCACCTTCAAATCACACAATTCACACTGAAATGTTGAATTTTTGTGGATTCTTACTATTGAGTGTGATCTTGAGAGGTGTGATCGTAATGCTCCAGGTGTTTTAAATACACATACAGAGTCTGTGTGAATGCATGGCCAATGTGCACCTTGTCCGTGATGAAGGCGGAAATGTTTCAGAAGAGTCTCTTGACTGGAGCTTGTGAATTTGCAAAATCGGCACCGCATGAAATCCACCCCTGAAACACAAGAGACATATTTTTCCAAAAGCACTTTTGCAATGGGATAAAACATCCATATTTAACACACAGAAGGAATCCATGGATGCAGGAGCTGAATACATCAACAAGCCAAACCCAGAGACATCATGAAAAAAATATGTAAGGAATCATATTAACTTACATATGACCACTTGTCTACTATATCAAGTATATGATTGATAACATACATTACATGTAACATAAATGCAAGCTTGAATTCAAACATTTCTTTGTTACTATGATAAAAAAAAATGCAATAACTATATAAAAATAATACCATCTGTAAGACAATATACATCAACAACACACAATCATTCCTTAAATATTGTCTCCTTCCCCATTATGTAAAAAGCTCTGAAAATGTAGCAATCTTATAATACAGAGCATGAAGTACAACTTTAATTTGCGTGTGACAATTAACTTACAGTACAATAGGCAATCTTACACCAGCTGACAAACTGTCAAGTCAGCTGTAAACATTACTTTAAAGTAACAGTGCTGCACCGGATAAACGATGACTATTGAAAAAGTGAAAAACAATATTAAACAATATGCAAGTTACTTTCATCACTGTCATATAATTGGCTCACATATCCTACACCGACCCATGAAAGCGTCTCCATGACAACGCTTGGCCCAGTTTGTTGGTCAATGTTAACATAACGTTTTCATGCAAAGATAACATTGAAACTGATTACAAAACGGGTAAGAAGCTAATAAGTTTTACCATGGCAGAAGTGCTGTAAAAAGCCAGTGTGAGATACCATCATTTAGTGATGTCTGTCTAAATATCAGAGTGTTTAACATTAAACATTACTTTTTGCGCTGGGCCGCTACTCTGAGCTAAAACCTTAGTATAGAAGTAGGTGAAGGCTGGAAATGTTAGGGATGCCCAAATTCAGAGGCTGCTTGTAGCCCGATTACGACACAGCGGCGCGACGAACGCTGCCCAAGTTCATAGTAGACTCCTCTAAATGCGGCCGACAAATACGTCCTCCTTATAATAAGCATCTCTTAAAATGTTTGCAATATTGAAGTATTTCAATATAATGTAGGAAAAAAAATGAGAAAAAAAAAGTTACCCCGATCCTTATTGCGTATGTGCAAAGTCGGACCGTACAGATCGGGTCTACCTGTGGAATTAGTTTTAATATTAGTCTTTCTGGGTCACAAAATAAACTTTTAAGATATTTTCAGGCGATAATGTAGCTGTGTTAATTTCTAATATCTGTTCAGTTTATTAAGACAACACATATTTGCAAAAGTGCTCCGACGCTTTCGGAGACGTCTGTTACCCACCATCTCGATAGCTAGCTGGGGGGAGGAGGGGAGGTGTTCAATTAACTCACTTAGAAGACTTAAAAATGTTATTGTTGGGCTTTTTCAGTGTTTTAACTAGTTCCATCCTCCCGGGTCCTCAGGAGGACGCAGCCTAGGCGCTTGTAGAAAATCTTAATAACACATGTAGTTAGCTTACCTGCTAGGGTAAATGGTCAGCAGCTCCCGCACCTGTCCAAAAAAATTATACACTCCAACTGCAGAAGTGAAAATCCCCAATGGTCGAAAAATTGCAATTTACATCCAACTCTGGCCACGATGGTTCAAATTTTCTTAGCAGGTTCTTAGTCCAGAACAAATGGTAAACCACTATCACACAGCTCAGGTCTGCTCAGGCTCAGTTGAAAGTCCGTTTGGTCTAGTTCAAACTTGTTCAGACCACATGTGCTAGTCATCTATGGGGTTTCCCACTGGTTCCCAACTTGACTCAAAAACTCTGCTCAAAAGTTGATAATCTTTGTTATGCTGTCTAGAAAATCTTAGTTAGGACAACAATGAAAGAAATTTGTTGGGTAGATAAGCTTTTTTAGGTTGTAAATGGAAAGTTTTATTTCTAAGTCAATTTAATTTAAAAACTTTAATGAAATCAACAATTACTAGTTATCATTTTTACAGTGTACTCCTTCAAGGATTTTTGATATAAAAGGAAGGTTGGAGATTGGCCTATAATTAGCTAAGACAGCTGGGTCTAGAGATGGCTTTTTGAGTAAAGGTTTAACTACAGCCAGCTTGAAGGCCTGTGGTACATAGCCGATTATTAGAGATAGGTTGATCATATTTAAGATCGAAGAATTAATTAATGGCAGGACTTCTTTGAGCAGTTTTGTAGGAATGGGGTCTAAAAGACATGTTGATGGTTTGGAGGAATTAATTATTGAAGTTAACTGAGAAAGATCAATTGGAGAAAAATAGTCTAACTTAACATTGATGGTATTAAGAGTAGCTGTAGTCGATATTACATCTGTGGGATGATTATTGGTAATTCTTTCTCTAATGATAAAAATTTTATTTGTGAAGAAGTTCATGAAGTCATTACTAGTTAACGTTAAAGGGATGGTTGGCTCAGTAGAGCTCTGACTTTTTGTCAGCCTGGCTACAGTGCTGAAGAGAAACCTGGGGTTGTTCTTATTTTCTTCAATCAGTGACGAATAGTAAGATGTTCTGGCTTTGCGGAGGGCTTTCTTATAAAGCAGCAAACTATTTGTCCAGGCTAAATGATGATCCTCTAAATTTGTGACACGCCATTTCCTCTCCAGTTTACGAGTTATCTGCTTTAGGCTACGTGTTTGAGAATTATACCATGGAGTCAGGTACTTCTGATTTGAGACCTTAGTTTTCACAGGAGCTACAGTATCCAGAGTCGTACGTAGTGAGGAGGTAAAATTATTAACAAGATAATCGACCTCTGTTGGAGTAGCGTTCAGGTAGCTGCTCTGCTCTATGTTGGTACAGGGCATTGAAGATGATAACAGTGGGTGGATTATATTCTTAAACTTAGTTACAGCATGTCAGGAATAGAAATATTTTACTGCTATTATTTGCTGCTATTTTTATAATCATCATTACCATTTCATGTTAATAGTGATGTTGCTTTCCTAGATGCATTCAGATGTTCAAATATATTGGTATTATATTAGCCTTTATTACAGGTCCAAAGAAGAACCATTTTAAATGGTTGAGTTGAATCTATAATTTAAATGTTATTAATGCTTTTATGATCTCTGTGTAGAGGACAGAGACAGGAAAATACACTCTGTGCCAAAATGAGACAGGAAACGAAACGCGTCTGCAGAGCATACTTTTGCAGAAGTGAAACTGAAGCCAGAAGTTTAAGTGCAAGGGTGTTTAGTATGCATTTATTGTGGATTAAGCCTTAAGCAGTTGTGGTAGATTGAAACAGTTGTTTATATATTTCACATATAAGTCAAGATCATTACACACAGGATGGCCTTAGCCTGGTTGGTTGCTTAAGTTGAGGTCAACTAAGGTTCAGAAAGCAGATGCAAACTCTGCACGTACAGACAGACAAATAGTGAGAGGTCATGACACGTACGCAGTACACAGCATGCACGCGCCCTCGCACGTGTACGCACACACACATACACACCATGGTAGATCTATTTTGGTAGGGCAGAAATGCAGAAGTGTGTCGACGTACTTAGAGGAAGTGCACCAGACGAGCGACAGCGAGGATGGAGACAGGAAGCATCAGCCGTCGACACGAAGATGATGTTCTATGTTAAAAGTCGTTGTGGTTTAGGCTGACGTATGCTTTGTTTAAATCTGCCTACCAACAGGAAAGGGGGCGGTACAATTCTTAACCCCATAAAACAGTTGTCTGAATATGATAAAGACAGTTCAACACTGATTGGGTTGTTGAACTCACACATGTGTAATTCATTAAAATGCCGTCTAATTGCACACTGGACCGGATCTGTGGTTATTTATGGATTCCTCTCTCAACAATGAACCTTAACAAGCACTTTCAGAAAGACATCTACTGTGATAAAGTCTACTCTCCACTGCTGTGTAATCAATTATTGTAAATGTAAATGTTATCAGGAAATGATCAGACAGCAGAGGGTTTTCAGGAAACACTGTTAAATGTTCAGTTTCTATGCCATATGTTAAAACAAGATCTAGAGTGTGATTAAAGTGGTGGGTGGGTTCTTTTACATTTTGAGAGAAGTCAATTGAGTCTAATAACAGATTAAATGCGATGTTGAGGCTGTCATTTTTAGCATCTACATGGATGTTAAAATCACCCACAATAATTATTTTATCTGAGCTGAGCACTAAATCAGATAAAAAGTCTGAGAAATCAGAGAGAAACTCTGTGTAAGGCCCAGGTGGACGATAGATGATAACAAGTAAGACTGGTTTCTGAGTTTTACAGCTGGGGTGGACAAGGCTAAGCATCAGGCTTTCAAATGAATTAAAAGTCTGTCTTGGTCTTTCGTTAATTAAAAGGCTGGTGTGAAAAATTGCTGCCACACCGCCCCCTCGGCCCAAGCTTCGAGGTTTCTGGTAGTTAGAATGACTCGGGGGTGTTGATTCATTTAAACTAACATAATCATCCTGCTGCATCCAGGTTTCTGTAAGGCAGAGTAAATCGATTTGTTGATCAATTATTAAGTCATGTACTAACAGAGACTTGGAGGAGAAAGACCTAATATTTAATAATCCACATTTCATTGTTTTACTCTTTGGTTCAGATGTGGATACTGTATTGTTCTTTCTTTTTGATTTTTTATGTTTAAATTGTTTATTGCTGGTTTTTAGATTGTTTTTTGTCTGTTTGGGAGCTGACACAGTCTCAATGGAGATGGGTTTTTGGGGGGGTAGCAGGAGGAGAGAAGCTGCAGAGAGGCGTGTAAGACTGCAACTCTGCTTCCTGGTCCCAACTCTGGGACCAGGAATCAATGAATTAATTCAATGAAGAAGCAGCTTACATTCAATTAATGTAGATTGCAAGGAAGAACACGCTTACATGCATGGCATAATTGGTATTTCTGACCAGAGAGAGGGAAATGGGTCATTTAAGCACTTGTGATAATAATGAAAATGTCTTAGTTTTGTTATTTTCAGGAGTAAAGCAGACTTGGACCAGTTCTTCAGATGCCGCAGTCAGAAGGAAAATTGTAGGTTAATATCAATGGAGAAGTTAAGGCAAGTTTCTGGTTGAATTGTTTACAGAATGATGTGTCCATGAACCTGAAAAGCAAGCCCTAGCTCCTGGCTGAAGACTAGGAGTGCTTTATTTAAGGTGGGAAATTAAAGTTTGGGTTAGCAATTCGGGGAAAAAAGAAAACTGACTGCTTAACTGGCGAATTGGGAAGTGTCTGGGAGACTGTGAAGCCATAGATGCAAAAATAACACATACACATACAAACAGAGAATGCATTAACCTTACAGAGACAAGCTCATGAAGATTAATGAACAGATATTGAATAAACCTGGCTAAGAACACGAGCATACGCAATGAAGATCAGCTTGCTACTTGTATGAGTGATAGAATGGTGTGAATGTTTAATAAAAATAGACTTAAAGCTTGAAGTTGAAGTTGACTCAGAGGAGTTATATGACAGGGGAGTGAGTTATGGAAATTAACAGAAGAAAAGTGATTAAAGCAGTTTTAAAAGAGTGACTTAGGAGTGCTCTCGTACTGAGTGATTAAAACCAGTGATTAGTATAGAGAGAAAATGAAAATAATTCAATAATGTGATAAGGTTTAAACATGTATTTCTCTTGTCAAGTTGGCTGTGGAGCTGCGAGTCACTATGTAAATTAGCTCGAGTGAGTGACGACAGAGGAGCTTCCTGTGTGTGTGATTGAGGCCTTAAGGAAGGGAAGCAAAATAGACTGTCCAGAGGTGCAGATTTGGACAAGAAATTTATAATTTAGTGTTGACACATTGTTATAACGTGTTTATATTTTAGGCTGAATCTAAGTATGGTGAAGTGTCAAAGGAGACATGGTTGTGTATAAAATGGTGCAGCTTTTGACGAGGTTTTCAGTGCGTTGAATGGGAGAAATTTAAGATTGTTTAAGATTTTTTGGGGCTGTTGTTTTTCATTTTAATAGAGGGAGTTTTGATAAACATGGACATGTCTAAAAGGGCCCATAGTTTTTGTAACAGTGCACTTAGGAAAAAAAACCTGTCAGGTGATTTTGTTTTGTACTTTGATGAGCTAATAATCAGCTCTCTCTTTTCATTTTTGTTCTAAGCAGGCCTGGAAGAGAGTGAACTGCGCTGACAAAATTACCAAGTACGAAAATCAGGTGGGCTTTACAGATTATAATTGATTACAATCAGAGACTGATTGGCGGCGAGTCTCTGTCTAAAAAAAAGGATTGCAGCAAGTCAATCCAGTCAAAAGTATAGAGAACTATTTTCCTAAAAAGGAAAACGAAATAAAACAAATGATTGAGCTCATTTTGCTGATGTGGAGCATTTCATTAAGCTGCAGTATCAGCAAAAAATATCATGTGTGAATGCATGTGAGTGAATGTGAGTGACTGGACTAAGGTGGGGATAAAAATATGTGGACAAATTTACCATGTGAGGAAAAGAAAGGGGATGCTTTGTTTTGCTTTTGCCATGAGCAGGACAAGTGGGAGACTTAAATCTGGGGATGCTGATGTTCCTTTGAGTGAATTTCTGTTTTATTGATTTGGGTTAGACCATATTATTACATTATAAAATGCTAAAAGGGAAACATTTTTGGATATAACTCAAGTTACCATTAACTGAGGTAACACATGATTTATAACTGTTCTGTTTAAGTTTATTTTTGTCATGACACAGACTGGATCATAGAGGGGGAGTTGAATATGAAATGTAAAGTAAAGGTTTTGTTTCCAGGAAATTCCAAGGATCCTTCGAAGGGAGCAGGAGTTCAAGAAGATTTGACATGATGATTAAATTGATCTTATTCCTTAAACACAGGTTTTAGGGCTGGAGCAAAATACCGGAGAGGGAGATTGCTGAGCTGTTCTGAGAAATGATATGATATGACTAACCTTTTTTCCCTTGTTAATTTGTTAAGCTTGGGTGAAGCATGTTGAGTTTTTTGCCACATGAGATGTGTCAAAAAAGAGAGGGATTTAAGATTTAATTTGTTTAATTTGAAATGGGTTGTAGGATCATTGATTTTAGTGGGGTTTGGTTTGATAATTTAGAGATGGCAAAATTCTTTAAATTCTTTGAAGAAAGGATTAAAATGAACTGAATTCGGTTTAGAAGATAAATTGCTGGTGTTCATAAGAAGTTGTACACCAAACTTAAAGGGAAACTGTGGGAATAATAATAATGGGGAAGATTAGTGAAGACTTTATGGGTAGAAAATGTGTGATTTCTTTTTGATGTTTAGGATAAGTTGTTATAATGTAGCCTTTAGAAACAGATAGTAAATAGATTTATTTCTAGGGTAGAGGAGAGCTTTTAGGAGGATGTTAAAAGTCTCGCTGACTCAAATGAATAATATTGGAGATTATATATGTAGAAATGATTTTTTATACATATTGCATTTTTGTGCCTTTAACGGAGTTGTGGCTCAGAGAGTCGTCTCTTGAGGGTCACAAACTTTTGGTTAACGTTATGATTAGCCAATCTACTGTGAGAATGACCTGAGTTATTGAAGGATTGCACACGCTTACAGACATATAGAGTTCATCCACACAGGACAGTATTGGTTTGAGGCCTAGGGCCTGAAATTCATTTAGCTTTTAACTGAATTTGAGCTGGCCCTGTAACAAGTGACAGACAAGTGGAACTGAATAGGAGTTTGGTTGTAACTAAACTGTGTGACATGTAAAATATTGAGATAACACATGCAGCTCTAAATTAGTCTTATTACATAAAAAGCAGTAACAGAATAACAAATGCTTGTTGAAGTGACCAAGTTTTTGTTTAAAAACAGAAGCAAAGGGAAAAAGCTTATATATTTTGGTTAAGTCTGATAAAGTATAAATTAGAATGTATCATTACATTAAGAGCAGCAAAAATGAAATAAAATGATATATTAAAACAGGGTATAATGCAGGAAATGTGAGTTCCAAAATACAGTTAGAGTTCAGCTTTTAGCTATGATGAAGTTTATCTAGGAGCAATTAACTATGTGCTTACACTTAGTGATTAAAGTGGTTGTTTTTTCTTTGATCCTTTAGTAGAATAAGCAGGTATAATGATTTTCTTGATACATTTTCTTGTGATAGGTGACTTTAGATGAGAGGCACGTGCAGCAGCAGCGACAGTTTGTGTACAGGATGTGGATGATCAGATAAGGAGCAACAGGAAGCACATGCAGAGACGTGCTTCCTTTGATCCTCTTAAAGGCAGTGCTTTTAAGAGTTTTACAAATGCTGAGTACGGTTGAATGAGATATAAAAATAAAAGTCAAAAACCAAATACGAAATTAGGTTCATGTTTTGAGTGATATTAGGTTGAATCAGGTTTGAATAAAGAGAACCACTGAGGAACAGAGTAAGTTAGAGCCGTAGGAGGAGAAGGTGTTTTCTATCCTTTGCAGGCGGCCTGATTTCCACTAGAGAGGGACCCAAGAAAGGGATAGACCACTGGAGATTCACAAGTGTAGGGGGTCTCTCACCGGGTATGAGTGGGTTCAGGGGTGAGGGAGGAGTGCTGATTGAGCTCTGCTTGCACTCTTATTCTCTCCTGCCCCCGATCAACTTTAGGCTCGCTGATACTTTGGTGTGATTAACCTCAAGCATGAGTGTTCTCAAGTGGGAGCGGGCCTTTTATTATTAAGACCACCTAGATGACATGAGTTTATCTGGTTCGCTAAATCACAGAATGCCGAGAGAGGGTCAGAGTGGGAAAAGTGATCCTAATGTCCATGACGTCAGGGGTGGACAGGGAAGCAGCTGAATGGGCCAAGGAGTGACCCAACATAATGTATGGCGACCTCTGGTGTGCCAGAGGTCGAGAGAGGGGATTGAGAGGAGTAGGAATGTTTTGCTGCTATTATTTGCTGCTATTTTTTATAATCATCATTAACATTTCATTATTAATAGTGATGTTGCATTTAGATGCATTCAGATGTTCAAATATATGGTTATAGTCTTTATTACAGGTTCAGTTATAACCACTTTAAACTGTGGAGTTGAATCTATAATTTTAAATGTTTTTCAATGCTCCTATATAATAATCTTAAATGTTTCTGTGTAGAGGGCAGAGACAGGAAACACTTCTGAAAGGCTTGCAGAAGTGAAACCGAAAGCAGAGTGAGTGCAAGCCAAAGAGTAGGGTGTTTATTATGCATTTATCTTGGATTTAAGCTTTAAGTAGTTGTATTAGATTGAAACATTTGTTTTATACATTTTACATAGAAGTTAAGACCATTACACACAGGATGGCCTTAGCCTGGTTGCCTAAGTTGAGGTCAACTAAGGTTCAGAAAGCAGATGCAAACTCTGCACGCACAGACAGACGAGACATACACATACAGACACATATAGTGAGAGAGGTCACGACACGTACGCAGTACACAGCACGCACGCGCCCCCGCACGTGCACGCACACACACACACAGATAGACTCATTTAGTAGGTAAGAGTTTATAACTGCAAAGTCGAGGTGTACGTGGTAGTCTGTTCCAGGAAGTACACCTGATGGTCCAGAAGATAAGCCTGGGCAGGATGGAGACAGGAAGCACCTGCCGTCGACCCGAAGAAGATGTTTGTTTTAGACTATGTTAAAAGTCGTTGTGGTTTTGAGTTGACGTATGCTGTATTAAATCTGCCTAGCAACAGAAAAGGGGGCTGTACTATCTTAACCCTATAAAACCGTTGTCTGAATATGGTAAAGCAGTTCAATACTGATTGGGTTGTTGAACTCACACATGTGTATTCATTAAAATGCCGTCTAATTGCACACCGGACCGGATCTGTGGTTATTTATGGATTCCTCTCTCAACATTGAACCTTGACACTTCCCAGTGTATTTAAACCCTGTGTTTCTTTGAGTCAGTGTCGTGATCTACTCTCATTTATGCTGTGAGTTCCGTCTGCCTGTTCATATAAGTTTATTTGGATTTTTGAATTTTTTGGAATTTTGGATTTTTGTTACGTTTTGCCATGTTTTGCCATCCAGCAATAAAAGCTGAGTTTTGAGTTACTTTCCGCCTCCAAGTGTCTTCACATTGGGTCCTTCTACTTCCACTCCTGCCTGCACACAGCCCTAACCTGACACTTCCTGTCCCTGGCAGAGATGCTGCCACCCCAGCAGACCACACCGTAAAAGATGGCTGAGGCCACCACAGAGTCATAGAAGGTCTTCAGGTGTGGACTTTAATCCTACTCAGTTCCCTCCTAACCTGGGTGGTTGAGAGAGACAAGCTGGAGCCTTGTGTTGAGAGTGTATAGGGCTTTGGAGCGTGATGTCACTGGTGGTGGGCCACGCCCCCTTCCGCCATGACAGTAGGCTAGACACAGGA
Organism: Pelmatolapia mariae; assembly: GCF_036321145.2. NCBI lineage: Eukaryota > Metazoa > Chordata > Actinopteri > Cichliformes > Cichlidae > Pelmatolapia > Pelmatolapia mariae. The sequence continues at coordinate 40,974,893 of NC_086229.1, forward strand.
TACAGCTTCAGCTATGGTTCGTACGTGTTGTGTTATCAGTTGCAACGTTTGATCACACGATCGTGAAGGCAAGAAGCTGGATAATGGGCTCTCTTTTCATCGTTTTTCAACCTGGAGGCAACGTGAGGGATCCCATGTATCCGATATTACTAAACAAAGACGTCAGGCTTGCATTGCAGCGGTGAGACGAGTGGATCGAGTTCTGTGCAATCCCCAGCTTTTTGTTGGTTTGGTCTCCGTATCTTCTTTCCGGTGAGTTCTAAATTAATTCATATCACTATTAAAATGCTTTTAGTGTTATTTTCAATGTGCTGAGGTCATAGATAATGAGATAAAACATGCTAATGTGTGATGCTGCAGAACCACGTCATGTCATCATGTCGACAGAGTAGCTTATGATTTAGCATTATTGCAGGCAAACCAGCATATGAAATGGATGTAACAAATCCAGACTGGGCACCAACACTGCTCATGGGCCTCTAAAAACATACTAAATTGCTCTCATTGTACACTAATCCGCACACGGGGGGTGGCCATGGAGCGCTTCCAGCGCTCCATTAATAAACAGCTAACAATGCACCCGGACTGCGCTGTGATCGTGGCAGGAGATTTTAACCACGCAAACCTGAAATCTGTCCCGCCTGGATTCTTTAAAAATGTGAGCTTTCCGACGAGGGAAAACAACACACTAGACCAGGTCTACACCAACATCCCAGATGCTTACAAGGCCACCCCCTGCCTCATCTCGGACTCTCTGATCATCTCTCTCTGTCCCTGATCCCTGCTTATAAACCTCTAATTCAAAGACAAAAACCATCTGAAAAATCAGTAAGAGTGTGGACCACGGAAGCCACCATGGCCCTACAAGACTGTTTCAATAACACGAATTGGAGTGTATTTGCAGAAGGATCAGACTTCGAGGGCCACACATCTGCTGTACTCTCATACATCAGCTTCTGTACTGAGAGCCTAACAACAACAAAGACTGTTAAAGTGTTCCCGAACCAGAAGCCATGGCTCAAAAGTGAGGTGAAAGCCCTACTAAGAGCACATGACAGCGCCTTCAAATCAGGAGACCAACAAGTCTACAAAGAGGCACGCCAGTCTCTGGTTAAAGGCATAAAAAAAGCCAAGCGCAAATACAAACAGCGCATCGAGGAGCACTTTAACACAAAGAACTCCAGAAACATGTGGCAGGGGATCAAGACACTCACGGGCTACAAAGACAGTTGCACACAGACCAACTCCCCAGACATCACCTTACCTGACACCCAAACCATTTCTTCGCACGCTTTGACCAAGAAAACAGGGACACCACCACCCATCTTGCCATTACAGAGAGGGACGACACTCCCATCCAGCTGGAGCAGCACCAGGTCAGAGCCACACTGCGCAGAGTCAACCCAAGGAAAGCAGCTGGTCCTGACTGTGTAGCTGGTAGAGTGTTTAAAGCATGTGCAGACCAACTAGCAGAGGTTTTCACCACCATCTTCAACCTCTCACTGCTACAGTCTGTAGTACCATCCTGCCTTAAGTCAGCCACCATCGTTCCAGTGCCCAAGAAGAACACAGTGAGCTGCTTGAATGACTATCGTCCAGTTGCTTTAACACCCATAATTGCCAAATGTTTTGAACAGCTCATCATGTCCCACATTAAAGCTGCCATCCCTGCAAACCTCGATCCATACCAGTTTGCATACAGGGCAAACGGGTCGACAGAGGATGCCATAATAACAGCTCTTCACACAGCCCTCACACACCTGGACTGTAGTAACACCTATGTGAGAATGCTATTTGTGGACTTCAGCTCTGCCTTCAATACAGTTCAACCCCACAAACTGGTTAATAAACTAAGCAACTTAGAACTCAGCAGCTGATGACAGGCGGCACAGAAACCTCTCCCACCAACTTATCAAGTTCACGACATCTGGTTCGTAGCTCCAGTTAAGAGCTAGTCCGCCGTCCGCGTTTCCTCATTCCCGCTGTTAAAAAAAAACGCTGCTGCTGATGATGTGAAGGTCACATTCCTTGCCTTCCATCTCACCTTTAGTGTGGCCAGGAACGACAGGGTGTAACGCGCGTTGTGTTTAGAGGTGACAGGGCTTTCTCCATTGCCACCCCGAAACTTTGGAACAGTCTTCCCCCTTTCATAAAACCGTCCTCATCCTTGTATTAAACCCCGATTCTTTTGTCCCCATGATAGAACAGAGAAAACCGACTCATAGTGTGTTAAAACATTTATATTTCATTTTATTCAACTATCTTCCGGAAAAGAGAGAGACCCCTGCACAGCTCAAACGCCAGTTGCAGGATCTCTAACATTAGAATCATAAGCTGTGCCTCATATAGGTGTTATTTTGGTACTTTACACGTCACACAGTCTCAAACATTGCTTCTGTGGAAAGTTCCTCTTTTCTGTGTCTTATCAATTAATATGCCTGTGCACTACAACTCCCTGTTTTTCAGTCTGGCTGAGCACTTAGTTTGTGAGTCAAAAGTGGCCTTGCACTACAAGCCTTCATTATTAAAGTACATAAAACAATATAATAGAATATATAATAATATAATAAAATAAGGATACTAAGGATATTGATTTCATGACAGTTCTCCCCCTTTTTGTGTTTTGTAAGAAACACAACATAATTCCTAATTTATCACATTAAGTTTACTGCAATGTAATCCAATTGAATTTTATTTATATAGTGCCAAATCACAACAAAAGTCGCCTCAAGGCGCTTCATAGATACAGAGAAAAACCCAACAATCATATGACCCCCTATGAGCAAGCACTAAGGGAGGATTTTTTTGGCGACAGTGGGAAGGAAAAACTCCCTTTTAACAGGAAGAAACCTCCGGCAGAACCAGGCTCAGGGAGGGGCGGCCATCTGCTGCGACCGGTTGGGATGAGAGAAGGAAAACATGAAAAACACATGCTGTGGAAGAGAGACAGAGATTAATAACAAGTACGATTCAATGCAGAGAGGTCTATTAACACATAGTGAGTGAGAAAGGTGACTGGAAACAAAAAAGTCAGTGCACCATGGGAATCCCCCGGCAGCCTAAGTCTATTGCAGCAAAACTAAGGGAGGATTCAGGGTTACCTGGTCCAAAAGTAGAGATAGTGTCTGTCTCCCGAATCCAAACTGGAAGCAGGTTCCTTAGAAGAGGGGCCTAAAACTAAAGACTCTTCCTCGCATTCTACTGTTAAATACTCTAGAAACAACAAGTAGGCCTGCAGTGCAAGAGCGAAGTGCTCTAATGGGGTTATATAGTACTACAAGTTCATTAAGATAAGATGGGACCTGATTATTTAATACGTTTATGTGAGGAGCAGGATTTTAGCCAAGACAGGAGAAATATCCTCTCTCTTTCTAGTCCCTGTCAGTACTGTTGCTGTAGCATTTTGGATAAATTGAAGGCTTTTCAGGGTGTTTTTAGGACTTCCTGATAATAATGAATGACAGTAGTCCAGCCTGGAAGTAATAAATGCATGAACGAGTTTTTCAGCATCAGTCTGAGACAGGATATTTTTAATTTTAGAGATGTTGCGCAAATGGAAAAAAAGCAGTCCTACATAGTTGTTTAATATGTACATTGAAGGACATATCCTGGTCAAAAATGACTCCAAGGTTCCTCACAATGTTTGTGGAGGCCAAGGTAATGCCATCCAGAGTAAGAATCTGGTTAGATACCATATTTCTAAGATTTTCAGGGCCGAGTAAAATAATCTCCTTTGTATCTTAATTAAGAAGCAGAAAGTTAGAGGCCATCCAGGTCTTTATGTCTTTAAGACATTCCCACAGGTTAGCTAATTTGTGTGTGTTATCTGGCTTCAAGGATAGATGCAGTTGGGTGTCATCTCCATAGCACTGAAAATGTATGCTTTGCCTTTTGATGATACTGCCTAAGGGAAGCATGTATAATGTAAACAGAATTGGTCCTAGCACTGAACCCTGTGCAACACCATAATTAACCTCAGCGTGTGAAGAAGACTCTCCATTTACATGAACAAATTGGAGTCTATTAGATAGATATGATACAAACCACTGCAGTGCAGTACCTGTAATACCTACAGCATGTTCTCATCGCTCTAATAGGATATTATGGTCAACAGTATCGAACGCTGCACTGAGGTCTACCAGCACAAGCACAGAGATGAGTCCACTGTCAGAGGCCATAAGAAGATCATTTGTAACCTTCACTAAAGCTGTTTCTGTGCTGTGATGAGCTCTGAAACCTGACTGAACCTCTCTAAATAAGCCATTCCTCTCCAAATGATCTGTTAGGCAACTACCTTTTCAAGAACTTTTAAAATGAAAGGAAGGTTGGAGATTGGCCTATGATTAGCTAAGACAGTTGGGTCTAGGGATGGCTTTTTATGTAAAGGATTAACTACAGCCAGTTTGAGGGCCTGTGGTACATAGCCGATTATTAGAGAAAGGTTGATCATATTTAGGATTGAAGCATTGAAGCGGACGTCTTTGAGCAGTTTTGTAGGAATGGGGTCTAAATGACACGTTGATGGTTTGGTGGAAGTAACTATTGAAGTTAACTCAGAAAGATCAATTGGAGAAAAAGACTCTAAATGAATATCAGTGGTACTGAAAGTAGCTGTAGATAATATTACATCTGTGAGATGATTTTGAGTAATTTTTTTATTTAACGGTTATAATTTTGTTTGTAAAGAAATTCAAGAAGTTCTAAATTTCTGACACACACCATTTCCTCTCCAGCATACGAGTTATCTGCTTTAGGCTAAGTGTTCGAGAATTATACCACGGAGCCAAATGTTTCTAATTGCTTTTTTTTTTTTTTTTTTTTTGCCTATCCCGTTTGGATCTTTGGCCATCATGTTGGCTGAAAGCTAAGAAAGATGCCAGGTGGCTTTACTTTACTAATTAAATCATCATGGCCTTGTCATATTGGTCCATTTGATTGACTTATTATAATTATGTATTTATTTGATTTGATTTTCGGTTGTTACAGACGGGACAGACATGACTGGGGGATAGAACAGGGAGAAAGAATGAAAGAAAGAGAGGGAGAGAATGAAAAATAGAGGGGAGAAGCGATGGTGAGAAAGGGGGGAATGAAAAAAAAGAAAAACAAACGAAACACCTGGATCACCTGTATGGAGAAAAGAAGAAACAAGAAAACAAACATCAAAGAGCAACATTATAAATACAACACCATGACAATAAACTAGCTAACAGTAGATAACAGAAGATACTAAATATTACATGTTATTGTGCAGTACGCAAGATCGACAAAGCACAATCTGCTTTGAGGTAGCAGCCAAGAGAGGTGCAGTTTGTGTCTGTGAACATCTGTGTGTAAACCTGTGTGCACACCTGTGTGGATCGGCACGCATGTATTCAAAAGGATTCTACATGTAACGATCTGCTCGGGAGTGTGGGGAGCCATAGCCCCGTCCCCCAGGGCATGAAGCAGGTATGTAGGAGATCCAGGCCCAAAACATCCAGAGGCCCCAGAATACGAGGACCCAAGGAGGACCACCAGGGGGCAACTGTGCCACCCTCCTGGGAAGAGCTGAGGAGAGCCCCAAAGGAGAGGTCACCCAGCAGCCAAAGAGCAGAGGCCAGAGGGGGTTGCAGTGACGTACCCGCGGGCTCTGCCGGCAGCCAGCTGTGCCAGAGTGACCGATTTTATTCAGGTTTGGGAAGCAGGGGTGGGGTTTTGTTTTGTTTTTTTCTTCTTTTCTCCCGTGTAGTGAAACTTCTTTTGGCTACACTGGTCTTGTAATACCACCCAGTGGGTGGCTTTTTTTGTTTTTGTTTTCCCGTGTTTTTTTTGTTTTGTTTTGTTTTGTTGTGTTTGTTTCTGGTTTGTGATATTTTGACGTTTATCCTAATTCTTATATTCTCATGCAGTTTGTTGTGTGTGTAAAGGTTCCTTTGCCATTCGTTTACGATGGTTTTGTTTATGTCAGCACGGCCAGTCCAGGCCATGGGTTAAATCTTTTACAGTGTGTTTATTATGATGGGTCTTTTTGTTTGCTTCGGGTTGACGATTTTTGTCCAATGACTGACAACTTTTACAGTGAGTAACATTAAAATTATAACTCTCAATGTCAAGGGAATTAATCACCTTATTAAGAGACGCAAAATACTTTCCTCACTCAAAAAAGATAGAGTGCAGATTGCATTACTGCAAGAGACTCATTTCACAGATTCTGAACACTTAAAACTCAAGCGTGATTGGGTGGGACAAATTCACTATTCCTCTTTTAACTCTAAAAGCAGAGGCGTTGCAATATTGATCCATAAAAATCTACCATTCATTCTAAATACTATTGTAAGGGATACGGACGGACGATTTATTCTGATTACTGGGCTTTTATATCGGGAACAAATTCTGTTAGGAAGTGTTTATGCACCAAATACTTTGGATAGATTGTTTTATTCAAACCTTCTGGCAAAAACCTCTTCTGTGTGTCCGAATCACATAATAATTGGTGGGGATTTTAACTGTGGTTTGAGTCCTGAAACTGATTATAGTCCACCAAAATCTCAACCACCTTCAAAAATGGCAAAGGCTACAATGGACTTCTGTTCAGATCTTGGTCTTTTTGATGCCTGGAGAGTTTGTAATCCACATGTGAAAGACTTTACATTTTTTCTCACGCCCCCATTTTTCTTTTTCCAGAATTGATTACATGTTTGTTTCTAGATCTGTGCTTGACAGAACTCGGGATTGTTTGATCAACACATGCGCTCTCTCAGACCACTCATCAGTCTCAATGGAGTTATTACCACCTTATTATGATCCCTTGTCTAGACACTGGCGGCTAAACCCAGCTCTCCTTAGTGACCCTCAATTTGCAAAATATTTAGAAGATCAGTGGGAACTTTTTCTTTCTACAAATGACTTCCCGGGGGTTAGTGCTTCTACTCTATGGGAGGCGGGTAAGGCATTTCTCAGGGGTCTATTATCTCTTTCACCTTAGCGAAAAAGAAGAGCACCTTAGCCAAACAATTAGTACTTGAACGCGACATTACTAACTTGGAGAGGGAGTTTAAGAAATCCTCGTCTGTTTCTGTGCTTAACCTCCTAGGACCTGGCGTCCACATATGTGGACATCACATTTTGGGTCATTTAGATCAAAATACTCAATTTTGCTCTACAAGGGCCTGATATACACTTATGAGGACATTATACTGCTATTGTTCTATCAAAATTTTAAATGAATATCCTCATATGTGGCTCTTATTTTTCTTAAAAACAAAAATAAGGTAAAAAAAAATCTGGTAATTCTTTGTTTTTACATTCATCGGGCCCCAATATGCCTAAATATCAAAGAGAAATTAAAAATGCATGCCGTGGAAGAGTTCGGGTCTTAGGAGGTTAAAAAACTGGATGCAGTCAGATCAGCCCTGGACCAACTACTAACTCAGAAAGCAGAAACTGCAATATTCTATGCAAAACATAGAATATTTGAGTCGGGCAACAAACCTGGATGCTTACTTGCCCGACTTGCCCAGGGCAAAAAAGGCTCTTATGCAATACCCTCTCTGAAAGATAAGAAAGGTGTTTTACAATTCGAGGCTAAACTTATCAGCAAAATAATGAAAGAGTTCTATCAGGACTTATATTCCCCCGAGTGTCAAAATACTGCAGATGCTAGGAAATTGTTTCTTGATTATGTTAATCTCCCTATACTATCAGAGGAAAGTCGATTAGATCTTTGCAGTCCTATTAGGGCGTAGGAGGTCTTAGATGCAATCAAATCCTTACAGAGTGGAAAAGCTCCAGGCCCTGATGGGTTTGGGCCAGAGTTTTATAAAAAATGGCCAAACACATTGTGGGTCCTTTATTAAAAATGTATGTAGAATCTCTTGAGAGGGGCACATTTCCACCCACCTTAAACCTTGCCCATATATCCCTGATCTTAAAGAAGGATAAACCTGCAGATCTGTGTACATCTTACAGACCTATAAGTTTACTCGGTGTAGATTGAAAGATTCTGTCCAAAATTTTATCTAGATGATTGGAGGAGGTTCTACCAGTTCTAATAAAGCCTGACCAAACAGGTTTTGTCAAGAATAGATACTCCCGCTCCAATGTACGCCAACTCATAAATGTTGTGCAGTTCTCTCAGAACACCAATTATAGGGCTCTTGCAATTTCATTGGATGCTGAGAAAGCATTTGATCGGGTGGAGTGGGAGTATCTATTTGATGTTTTGGAAAGATTTGGTGTGGGATCTAAATTTGTCAAGTGGGTCAAACTGTTGTATGGGGCTCCAGCTGCAAGGGTATTGGTTAACGGCTCGGTCTCAGATGTTTTCCCACCTGGTAGAGGAACGCGTCAGGGATGCCCCCTTTCTCCCCTACTGTTTGCACTTGCATTGGAGCCACTGGCAGAGGCTGTAAGAACTGACCCTGAGATATGTGGGGTAACCTTGTTGAATACTGAATACAGAATTTCCCTTTACGCGGATGACGTGTTGCTCTTTCTCACGAAGCCAGAAACATCTATTCCTGCACTGACACATATCATTGATCAGTTTGGCCTTTTTTCAGGGTATAAAATAAATTATGATAAATCTGAAGCTTTGCCACTGGGTGATGGGGGGAGGTGGGACACTCCTCCTAATTTTCCTTTCAGGTGGTCGACCACTGGGTTTACATATTTAGGTATTAGGGTGTCCACAGACACAACAGAGTTGTACAAATTGAACTTTCAACGAATTGTGGCCTCAATCAAGAATGACCTCAATAGGTGGTTTGACCTCCCCCTATCTTGGATGGGTAGAATAAGTTTAATCAAAATGAATGTTTTACCCAGAATATTATATCCCATACAAATGTTACCTCTCAGGATCAACAGAAAAACATTCTCAGAGATTGAGGGATATCGTTCTAAATTTATATGGCACGGGAAGAAATCTAGCCTAAAGATACAGATTTTACAACTACCTACAGATGAGGGGGGGGCAGGCACTTCCTAACCTTTTATATTATTACTGGGCTTGCCACGCACAAATAATCTCAGGGTGGTTACATTCCTTTCTATACCAAGGCGAGCCACCGGTAGATACTTGGTGCTGTGACCCTCTTTCGCCTCTTAGTCTTTTATCTATTGATCTGGCTGACCTTCCTCTTGGTGTCAGAAATAATTTCATTTTGATGCCTACACTTAAGGTTTGGCATAATATTGCTGCCCACGTCAGAAGAAGAGGTTTTTCTAGTGCACTACAACCTCTAATTAGGAATAAAGCTTTCCCCCCAGGTATTGGCATTAGTATATTTAATGATTGGCATTCTAAAAATATAAGATTTATTTGCGATCTGTTTGAAAGGGGTAGTTTTATGGCCTTTAATCAAGTTCACTTCTTTGGGCTCCTACAAGTAAGGCACTTTGTAAATTCCCTTAAATTTCCAGCCAATAAACCAGTTTTGAATCCTATTGAAAACTTTCTTCTTAAATTTAATGAGGAAATAATCACAAAAAAGAAATTTATCTCTCTTTGTTATGGGAAATTATTGTCTTTGAATTTTGTAACTACTGATAAAGCCAGGGTTCCGTGGGAAACCGACCTCGAAGATCAGCTTAGTGCAGAAGCATGGTCCAAAACTTTTAGATCTGCCAAGAAATTGTTTTCCTGTAACAGACTCCAGGAAAGCCATTACAGAATCTTACATAGACTGCAGCGTACGCCAGAGTTTCTAAATAAAATTCATCCTCAGATTTCTCCTCTTTGTGTAAAGTGCAATACGGATGTGGGGACCTACTACCATTGCATATGGCAAAGTCCTTTAATCACTAGATTTTGGAAAAATATTGCTATAGAGCTTCGCTCAATCTTTCTCCAGGCGATCCCACTGAACCCTGTGCTGTTCATTCTGGGTCTATCTATAGAAGGGCTCTCTCTGTCTTCTGTACAGATGCTTTTGTTAGGTAAACTTTTACATTTAGCGAGGCGATGTGTACTGTTTCAATGGATTCAGAGACAGCCCCCCACTGTTACACAATGGTACAGAGAAATGTTCAAGGTGCTGCCAATGGAGCTTAGTGCCATCATAAAGGGCAATTGTAATGCATTCTGTAGGATATGGCAGCCATTGCTTAATCACCTACCTCGTGACCTTGCTGTGCTATTACATAAAGGGTGATCACATTTTGTTTTTAAACACAATAATTAATGTCTGTATTTCCTTTTTTTTCTCTCCCTTTTTTTCCTTTTTTCTTTCACTTGACTTCAAATGTGAAACGATGTACATGTATATCTGTAACTCATGTACCTGTATGTGTTTTTTTCCTTCTCGTTTTCTTATTTGTATTTGGCTGTGCTGATTTGTTGCTGTTTGTGTTTTTCAAAAAATCAATAAATCATTGTTTAAAAAAAAAACAAAAAAACAGGTGAATCAAACAGACCATTACGGCAAGGCTGGGATGGTCCATTTGGTAAAGTAAATCCGTTGGGCATCTTTCTTCGCCTTTAGACAATAATTCTGATGGCAAAAGAGCCAAACAGGACAGGGAAAAAAAAAAGGACCCAAGCTAACATATACAGGGAGTGTAGAATTATTAGACAAATGAGTATTTTGTCCACATCATCCTCTTCATGCATGTTGTCTTACTCCAAGCTGTATAGGCTCGAAAGCCTACTACCAATTAAGCATATTAGGTGATGTGCATCTCTGTAATAAGAAGGGGTGTGGTCTAATGACATCAACACCCTATATAAGGTGTGCATAATTATTAGGCAACTTCCTTTCCTTTGGCAAAATGGGTCAAAAGAAGGACTTGACAGGCTCAGAAAAGTCAAAAATAGTGAGATATCTTGCAGAGGGATGCAGCAGTCTTAAAATTGCAAAGCTTCTGAAGCGTGATCATCGAACAATCAAGCGTTTCATCCAAAATAGTCAACAGGGTCCCAAGAAGCGTGTGGAAAAACAAAGGCACAAAATAACTGCCCATGAACTGAGAAAAGTCAAGCGTGCAGCTGCCAAGATGCCACTTGCCACCAGTTTGGCCATATTTCAGAGCTGCAACATCACTGGAGTGCCCAAAAGCACAAGGTGTGCAATACTCAGAGACATGGCCAAGGTAAGAAAGGCTGAAAGACGACCACCACTGAACAAGACACACAAGCTGAAACGTCAAGACTGGGCCAAGAAATATCTCAAGACTGATTTTTCTAAGGTTTTATGGACTGATGAAATGAGAGTGAGTCTTGATGGGCCCGTGGCTGGATTGGTAAAGGGCAGAGAGCTCCCACCAGTGCAAGGGGGGCCCACGCCCACGCCCACCCGCACCTGGGCCCACGGCAGCAGCACCACCCGGCCCCACAGAGTCTGGGGCAGCCCGCCAGACCACACTGCAGAAAAAACTGCACTCACCCCATCATCCAATCTTCTCCCAGACTACACAAGACAATAGACACCGAGGTTGAGTCATTCTCCACCTCTCCAATATCTCTTCCCCACATGCAGAGTGTGCTTTTTTAGAGAGGAGACCTCTTGCAAATACTTCTGATTTGAGGCCTTATTTTTTACTGGAGCTACAGTATCCAGAGTCATAAGTAGTGAAGTGGCAAAATTATTTACAAGATAATCGACCTCTGTTGGAGTAGTGTTAAGGTAGCTGCTTTGCTCTGTGTTGGCACTAGACGTTGAAGATGACAACAGTGGGTGGATATATATTCTTAAACTTAGTTACAGCACTTGCAGAAAGACATCTACTGTGATGAAGTCTACTTCCCACTGCTGTGTAATCAATTATTGTAAATGTAAATGTTATCAGGAAATGATCAGACAGAGAGGGTTTTCAGGAAACACTGTTAAATGTTCAGTTTCTATGCAATATGTCAAAACAACATCTAGAGTGTGATTAAAGGGGGTGGGTTCTTTTACATTTTGAGAGAAGCCAATTGAGTCTAATAATAGATTCAATGCTGAATTGAATTGAATCGACATGAGCTTGTAGTCTCTGTGTTGTCCACAGTCCACAGTTACCACAGAAGTCAGTGCAACGGGCCTGTAGTCATTAAAGAATGAGGGCTTGTTGTTCTTCGGCACAGTGATGATGGTGGATCTCTTGAAGCATGTGGTCACCACAGACTTAGCCCAGGACTCGTTGAAAGTGGCATAGCAACGTAGATAACTCCCGGCGATGGCGTCTGGCCCTGACGCTTTACTTGTGCTCACTCTCCTCAGCGCCACTCGGACGTAGTGCTCCACGATGCTGATTGCCGGTCCCTCGTAGATGACATCACCGTGCTCAGTCAGGCAGCAATTAGCATTAGCCACCTAGCTAACTTCAACGGCTGGAGGTTTCTTTCTGTTAAAAGAGAGTTTTTCCTAACCACTGTCGCCAAAGTGCTTTCTCATGAGTGGTCATATGATTGTTGGTGTTAGAGTTAAGTCTTTTGAAATTGTCATATGTGTATACATAACCACTGCTTGTATGAAAAATGTTTCTTCCTTATTAGATTGCAGCTTCTGTTTCATGCATAAGAAGAAGGAAGCTGTGGCTTCACTGTAATTTTCCGTTGAACATTTAGAGACCACAAGTTCCTGTTTGTATAAGTTTAGTAGGACTGCTCACATTTGTTTTGTAAATGTTGGTTGTTAAAAGGTCATGCCCTATGTAGAACGGCTGGAGATGTTGAGAAGTAGTTGTTCCCTATATGGTGTAACAGGAAGTGTCACACACTCATATGCTATTTTTGTGTGAACTGCTTTTGCTTAATAAAAGGACTGTGGAGGGGAGACTGGGGTCTAAAGTCCACTGACTTTGGGTGAGGAACTTACAACTCTGAGACCCCAACCTGGCTTCCCTTGCAAGTTATTAAATCCCAGTCCTTTAGTATTCTTTATACAGCCAAGAAAGACACGGCTCAAAAGTGGTCTTTTTACTTTAAAAATGATCTTTATTTTACGTATCCGGGATATGGAGACCTGAACACAAAACACACAACCCCAGGTCTGAAGCACAAAAGGAAGCCTAGTTGTTTATATACTTGCTCTGCGTCACACCCCACACAAGTTTTGATCAAACAGCCTAGTTGGTTTCACTTTCTGGTCCTATGCTCTGCAAAAGTATGCAGTTTCCTGTCAGCACTTTTGGCACAGAGTGTTCTCACAGTTGGGCCTTTCTTATAAAGCAATATAATCAGCATATAAGCATTTAATATTATAAATTTAAACCTCAACAAAGTAAAACCAGTTGAGCTCTTAGTGTCTTGCTTTGTTCGCAGTGATTGGTCTATGAGACAGCGAAGGCTGTGAGTTTAGATCTAACAGTTGGGTTTTACTCTGACTGTATTATTGTAGGGTCTACCCTACTTACAATATAAAGTGCCTTGAGGTGACTGTTGTTATGATTTGGAGCTATATAAATAAAACTGAATTGAAATTAAATTTAATTGAAAGGAATGTCAAACGCATTCAGCTCATTGGTGAAGGCAGATTTGATCGGCATAGGGTCCCTGGTTTTATAATCTGTGATTGTGCATAGTCCATGCCAAATGCTCTGTGTGTCTCTAGTAGAAGCAAGACCCCATGCGCTCCTGATACCGGTGTTTGGCATCCCTCACCACATGCTGCGCGCCGTATGAAGCAGCTTTGTAGGCGCTCATATCCCGAGTGGCAAGACCGGCTGTGTAAGTGGCAGTCTTGGTGTTCCCTGCAGCACGGATCGACACAATAAAACTATCAAGAAGAAAAGAAGAAGCTAGTTTGGCGAACTGAAGTTTGAACCTGCTGTCTGTTGCAGTTAGGAATAAAAGGTTCTAAAGTTGATTGCATGATCGTGTTACATACTAATTTTATTAGTCCTTTATTTATCCAGTTAAAAAAAAATCTAATTGAGATTAAAAATCTCATTTCCAAGAGAGACCTGGCAGAGACCTAATACCTGATTAATAACAGGTGGAATTCAGCTGTATATTTCTGATGCTGGTAACCTCACAGTATTTTGATATGTATAAAAGAACAAATATTAAAACAATTTAAATAAACACAACACAGTTTTTTATCCATTGTTTATTCATTAACAGTTTAAATTATCTACAGAGCGAGTGTAATGATCATTATACGACCATCAGTCTTTGATCAGCAAACATTTTTTTCTATAATTTTTAATTTCATTTATCCTGTTGAGCATTTGTCCAAAGCAGGTATTAAAACCAGTAACTGGCCCCAGATTGAAGAGTTGGTGAAGCTAGGTGAAGAAGAGAGGTGATGCTCAGTGAGCAGCAGTGTGGCTTCATGCTGAGAAAGAGTACTATGTGATGTCATGCTGGCTTTGAGAATGTTGATGGAGAAGTTTAGAGAAGGTCAGAAGGAGCTTCACTGTGTCTTTGTGGATCACACAAAGCAGATGATTGGCTGCTAAGAGAGGAATTGGAGTACTGCATATTTGAGGGTGGTGCAGGACATGTATGAGGACAGGGTGTTTAAGGCGGGGGTGTGTACATCAGGGATCTGCTCTGAGACCCTCCTTGTTTGCAGTAGTGATGGACAGACTGACAGATGAGGTCCAGCAGGAATAGGGAGCAGGTAGAAGAGAGCCCGGAGGAGAAGAGGAAGACTTCAGAGAAGATTCATGAATATAGATGGTTGGTGCGGCAAGGGAGAATGCTTAGGACGGGAAGATTATCTGCTGTGTAGACCCCATATGAGTAAAGCTGAAAGAACAATTAGAACAAGACCAAGAGAAGTAAAAAAAAGAAATGTAGACAGAATCCATCCAGATTTTCTGTGAAGCTCTTTCTGTATTTTTTTGACAGCCTGCTTGTTTGTGTCACACTGCAGTAATCCCCCCTGAGTCTCATGGAAAAGAACATCAACCTGCAGCTTAATGTTTGGATACTTTTCAGCCAAGTTGCTTACTCCAGTTGAGTACTCGACATTTCGGGTGTGATGCATCAGAACCAAAATGATGGGTTTATCACTTGATGTCACTAAAGGAAAAACAGGAGAGATGAAACCAGGTTTATGTACTGCTTTTTTTTTTTAGCATATTCAGGTAAAAATATTGTTTCACTTAAAGTATAAACATTAGATGGTTTCTGCCCAAAATTTTATAAAAAACTAAGTCATCTTCTTGCTGGACCACTGACCGATATGTTTTTTGACTCTTTTAAGAACGGATATCTGCCCCCAACATTTAGACAGGCTAAAGAAAAATAAATTACCAGATAGGTGTGAATCATACAGGCTAATCAGCCTCATCAATGTCGACGCTAAATTTCTCTAAAGGTTTTTAGAGAGGAGACTGGATCACATTCTCCCATTGCTTATAAACCCTGATGAAACAAGCTTTATCCAAAATAGTTTCTCATTTACAAATATTAGATGATTATTAAATATTATACATATCTCGAATCAGACAAATTATAAAGCCTATGTTATATCTTTAGATGCTGAAAAGGCTTTTGGCAGGATCGAATGGACATACTTATTTAATATGTTAGAAAGATTTGGCTTAGGCAACAGTTTTATTGGATTGATTAAAACTATCTACAAACTTCAAGTAGCTTGTGTTATAGCTAATCATTAGCCTTTCCACTGCAAAGAGGTATGAGGAAACCTGTCCTTTGTCCACTCTCCTCTTTGCATTAGCACTTGAAACTCTAGCTGAGGCCATTCGCCAGTACCAAGATGTGCATGGTACAACAGTGGGTGGAGCAAATCATAACATAGCATTGTATGCTGACAATATTTTGTTGTTCCTATCAAAAGCAGAACTCTCAATATCAGTTATATATGAGTTCAGCTCATTATCTGGTTACAGAATTCATTTTGAGAAATCAGTGGTCTTGCCGCTGGGTGACCAGATTATCTCTTTGCCAGATATTTGTAATCCCTTTCAAGGGTCCTCCAGCAGCTTCACATACATTGGGCTAAAAATTCCACCAGTCCTTAAAGACTTATGGAAACTGAACTCATCCCCAGTTTTGATAAAAATGTAAAAAGATTTAGATAGATGGCAACAATTGCTGCTTTCTCTTATGGGGCCCATGAGCCTAATTAAAATGAATATTCTCCCGAGTTTAATATATGGATAACCCAGATAGTTTCTTGTGATATAGAAAAAACCTTTTCAACATTTTTCTGATGTGACAAGAAACCTAGATTAGTAATAAGAATTTAACAATTGCCTACAGATAGGGGGCATAGGGTTGCCAAATCTATAATTGGGCATGTCATAGCCGTTTTTTTATGGGAGTGGCTACATGCTTATTGCAATTCTTCTCCCACCTAGACTCTTGGTCTGCTTCACCTTCTTCTCTTTGGAGCCTAGTTGTCTGTGACAAAAATAAACTACTAAGAGAGATTAAGAATAACCCAATTATTTATAATACAATAAGAGTTTGGAGGGAAATGCGTAAAAGATTGGGTAGAGAAGACCGCACTTCATTTCTGACTCCTTTATTGAGAAACAAAGACTTTGTTCCAGGAATGTCTCGCAGTATGTTCAACATGTGGCATAACAACGGATTAATGGTAATTGGCGACTTGTTTCAAAACAACACACTGATGAACTTTCAGCAACTGCAGTCAAATTTTAACATCACTAGAAACCATTGTTTGGCTTTCTCCAGGTTCATAATTTTATTTATTCCAAAATTTCTTCAGAAATAGTTTTAGAGACTTAGAGCTTTTTATTGTCATTGTGCAGTTTCTTGCAAAGCGAAATTGGGTAATTGGGTTTTATATGATGAATTGGAGATATTTCTTATTAAGCGAAAAGACAGAACTCATTTTCTTTCTGCCTTTTCTTTACTTCCTTTTCTCTACTTTATACTTTCAGAAGCAGCACATTGCGTACTATTCATAAATGGGAGAGAGATCTTGACCCTTTAAGACCTACCATAGAACCAAGTCCGCCAGAGCTTATCTCTATATTTTTACATGCTGTAGTGCCATTTTGGGAGCATTTCAAGTTGCTATACATCAATACAACCATTATAGCCCAAATTTTAATAATATGTGTGCATTAAGTCCATAGTAACTACATAAATTGCAAAAAAGTGCAATAAACTACTTTTTTTTGTTGTAGTTTTTTTTTTTACATATAGTTCTAGTTAGAGAAATTTAAGAGGTTTATCCCTCAAAGCTGTAAATACAAAAAAGTTGCATAAAATATTTTCCAACCACAGGAATTTTTTTTCGAGTGTCTTCATAGTTTTATTTTTCAGATACACCAATTTTTATATACTGCAGCAAAAATGAAAGTAAATAGCATAATGCAATATTGCAAATAAAGAGCATGTGCATCTGTTAGGAGAATTTTGAGTTTTCATTATTGTTTCATTATTGTTGATCTTAATGAAAGGTTGCCGGTTCAAGCCCCGGCTTGGACAGTCTCTGTCGTTGTGTCCTTGGGCAAGACACTTCACCCGTTGCCTACTGGTTGTGGTCAAAGGGCCCGTTTGTTCCAGTGTCTGGCAGCCTCGCCTTTGTCAGTGCGCCCTTGGCTACAGTATAGCTTGCTATCACCAGTGTGTAAATGTGTATGTGAATGGGTGGATGACTGGTTGTGTAAAGCGCCTTTGCGTCCTTAGGAACTAGAAAAGCGCTATACAAATACAGGCCATTTACCATTTATCATGAAAGAATTGCTGCTATCTTAGGAGGAAATGAGGATCTCTTTCTCAGTGTTTGGTCCCCTCTGCTTATTGCCAAATGGTCTGTCCCAACTGTTGACGGGGTGGTGGTTGTTCTTAAGATGTCGTCCGGTAATTATGAAGTGAGAACAAAGGATGACAGTTCACTCTTGTAAAATATTTATTTTTTTCTAAATCTGTGGGTAACGGGTGTAAAATATTTTCTTTTCTTTTTTGTCTTGTTCTTTATTTTGTTTCTTTGTTCTCCTTCCAGAGTTTTTCTTCCTTTCTTATTTCCCCTATATGTGTATTTGTAAATGTATGTAATGACTTTAAATTATATGATTTCCTTTTTTCTTTTTTTCTTCTTGTTTGCCTTTTTATGCTTGTATGCTTATCCTGATAATGATTAAAAACTGTAAAAATTGAAGATCATTTTCTTTCAGTTTGATCACTTTTGGCACAAAAACGACTTATACATAACAGATCCCTGGAATTAGAATGAGAACAGCTGGAAGAACATCTCTACTAACAGAAGTCAGTACATCCTCCTTCAGAGAGTCAACTGGATGTACACAATCTAACATCTTTTCTTACCTTCCTCTCTGCTCAAGGCTGCTTCCCCATCTGATTGAATACGGGATGTGATTGGACAGAAGACCATGATGATGTTACATTCGTCCGGGTTAGTGATCTGCACTGCAGATGATGTTATCCACTTTTTGTTCTTCACTTGTTCCAGTATGGCTTCATCAGCACCAAAGGTAGAACCAGCAACGATAACATAAACCTTCACCTTGGGTTGCCACCAAGAGCATGATGACGAGGTTGGTTGGATATTTGCTGAGAGAGATTATTAGTTTTTTATTCATTCATTATTTATCACTGTTAATCTGCTGTACATTTAAGACTTAGAGGAACCTGGTAATAAATGCCTCACCTCTGACAATAGAATCTATAGCCTTTGGTAATTGTTTAGATGGTTTCCTTCCTGATAAGACATAGATTTTCTTAGACTGATCACAAAAAATAACATTTCATTCTGCAGCTGCAGCTGCAATTTTGATTTATTTTTACTTGTCTCTGTACCAAAATCATTAGTTCATTGTGAGTAGGTAGTTCATTTCTTCGCCAAATCTTTATCGAAAAAATCACACATATATAATTAATAACCTTTATATAATGATGCTATTTTTCGAAAATGTTAAAAACAGAACAGGAGATTTTCTTTTAACTCTACAAATATGAATAACTGTACATACGGTGAGAACATCCTGAAGTTGGAAAGTCTTCCGCCAGTTTTTTATATTCCATATCTCGAACCACCTGCATTTAAAACACATGATTACATGCATGTTAAATCAGAAACAAGCAGAAAGCACTTGCAACTATGCCTGCAGTATAGTGGAATACTTTCATTTGTTAGTTTTATTGGTGAAGTTTGAGAGACTCACGATGCTTGACCCTGACTAGTCCTTATTACTCAACCCTGAGTCCAAACTATGGAACAGTTAAACTCTAACTTTCCATGTTTCAGTTCCTTCCAAAGATGCTCAATAGGATTGAGGTCAGGGATCATAAAAGGCCACTTTAAAGTCCAATGTTTTCCTCTTAGCCATTCTTTGGTGTTTTTAGCTGTGTGTTTTGGGTCATTATCCTGTTGTAAGACCCATGACCTGCAACTGAGACCAAGCTTTCTGACACTGGCCAGCACATTTCTCTCTAGAATCCCTTGATAGTCTTGAGATTTCATTGTACCCTGCACAGATTTGAGACACCCTGTGCCAGATGCAGCAAAGCAGCCCCAGAACATAATCGAGCCTCCCCCATGTTTCACAGTTGGGAAAGTGTTCTTTTCCTGATATGCTTCATTTTTCCGTCTGTGAACACAGAGCTGATGTTCCTTGGCAAAGAGTTTAATTTTTGTCTGATCTGTCCACAGGACATTCTCCCAGAAGCTTTATGCCTTATCAACATGTATTTTGGCATATTCCAGTCTGGCTTTTTTATGGTTTGTTTTCAACAATGGTGTCCTCCCTTGTCGTCTCCGATATAGCCCACTTTGGCTCAAACAACGACGGGGTGGTGCAATCTGACACTGATGTTCCTTGAGCATGAAGTTCAGCTTGGATCTCTTTTGAAGTCGTTCTGGGCTCTTTTGTTACCATTCGGATTATCCGACTCTTTGATCTGTCATCAATTTTCCTCTTGCAGCCATGTCCAGGGAGGTTGACTACAGTCCCATGGATCTTAAATTTCTGAATAACATGTGAAAGTGTAGTCACAGGAACATCTAGCTGCTTGGAGATGGTCTTATAGCCTTTACCTTTAACATGCTTGTCTATGATTTTCTTTCTAATCTCCTGAGACAACTCTTTTCTTTGCTTCCTCTGGTTGACTGTGGTACACACCATGTTACCAAACAACACAGTGGCTACCTAATCACACAATTTGGATTAACGTGTCCCTTTAGTCACATTATTTTCATTCTTTTCTAGCGATACCATCATTTTTGTCCAGGCTTGTTTCATGCATTTTTTTTTTTAAATAATTCAGTTGAAGCATGGTTGAAAAGCCATGTCTGACATTCATTGGTTAGGATTTATAGAATTTTAATTTATTATTACTTTTGTCAGATTAAAGTTATTTATGTGATCATTGTGAGTTTTTCTTTCATTGACCAAAGGGTACCAACAATTTTTTCCACGTCTGTATTTTGGGATCTTCACGTTTTTTCTAAGGAGGAAACTAAAACTAACACAGATTTGCCAGTTCATGGGCCCAGCTATGAAGAGACTGTTCATGTTCACGAAGTAAATAAGATTGAGAATTTGCCTGCCAACTCTCCCATGGACTGTTTAATCCCTCTGCACAGTTACTTAGCATCTCTGTGTATCTATCATGCTACGAACTATTTTTCCAAGAAGCCAGGTTATCAGACTGTTTGTACTGGAGATGCTAGCCATGAGGCTCAGCTAAGCCCCTGTGGGACTGATACCCAGGCCAGGTTGGATCCAGAGGCTGGGGTAGAGGACTAAGTTTGCTCTGGAACCCCCGAAGAGCCTGTTGCAGCTTCCATGGGGGTCACTGGGCAGTTTATTCAGCCTGGAGGTTCAGGTGAACCACTCCAGCACTCTGCGGCTCCCACTCCACCATCAGTTTATGCCGAGTGCTATGGAGAGCCCGCCCAGCCGTCTGCGGTTGCCGCACCGCCACCTGCTTTGTCTCTCAGCCAGAGGTCTCCGCACCTACTGGCTGTGCTTCATCTCAGTTCGGCCGAGCCCGTCCAGCATCCTGCCACGCCAGCTGGAGGTTAAGCCAAGCCTGTCCAGCATCCTCCTACATCTGCTGCAACTTCACCACCTGCTGCGTCGGCTGATGGCTCTGGTGAGTTCATTCAGCTACCACCCACTCCATCATCTGCAACTTCCACGCTGTCATCTCCAGTGCAACCACCTGCTCCATCGCCTGTAGCCGCCATGCTGCCACTAGGTTCCTTGGCCGCTGGCCGTTAGCCAAGCTCTCCAAGTGTAGTCAGCCGTGCCCACTTCGCCACTGCAACTTGCCACCTGGCTGGCCCCCAATCTGCTCCGTTGCCACCGTTGGACTTGTGGCGGGCCCCCTGAACATTTCAACTATGGAGTGTTTATCCATAGTTCCTGAATGCAATTGAGGTTGTCAGTTGCATTTAGGGACCAGTTGATCAAATCCATAATTCGTCTTTTAGGTTTTAGAGAACAGACTGTGGGAGAGTATTCCAGGGAAAGAGAGAGAAAATACATAAGACAGGGACACAAGGCACTAAGCATGGAAGATAAGGGAAGGGAGAGGAGAAAAGTGCGACCGTCTTCGCAAAGAGTATACTGTCCATACTAGACATGAATGCAAATATGCAGGAAGTGCAGGCCGTGCAAATGCCTGAAGGCTCAGGGACAGCTTGGCAGAAAGCTGGCATGCAAAACCAGATGAGGTAGTACCAGAGGATGCACTGAACTCTGGCGGAGATACAGCTGGACCAGACAGCAGCATGACAGTTGTAGGTAGTTCAAATGGTGGTGGCATGGCAGCCGTAGATGATTGAGATGGTGGGTGGACCGGTAGTTAACCCTCTGGGGTCGCTGGACGCGCCGGCGCGTCAAAATCACATGACCAATTTAAGACGACACAGCTACAAGATGCAGCACGTCAGAGTCTCCATTTCAACTTGGGTCGAACGTGCGGACTTCAAACTACATACCAGTTTTTGAATTGTGTCGATGGACCACGTAAAACCAGAGTTATGATAAAAAATACACGCGGTGTTTTTTTCTGAACAAAACAGTGGTGTTTACAGCGGGAAGAACGGTAAAAACGGTGTTTTCTACAGACAGCGCTAGCAAACACTCTCCCTTTGAGAGTGAAAAAAGAAAAAGAAAAAACACCCCTTCCCTATTGGTGTTAGAGTTTACCATGTCAGCCAATCAAAAAATGATATGGCAACATGTGGCACTCGGTTGTTTAGGGAGAAGGGGAAGTTTTTAGGAGTGACACCCGCGAAGGAAAGCGGGCGAGTGAAAGAAAGAGAGAGAGCGATGGAGGGGGGTTGGCTCTGATGTTCTTTGGCAATTGGTCCATCAATCACAAGCTCATGTAAACTTCATTTTTAACTTAATATAAACCCAAATGACTGATTGAGCCCATCACCTCAACATTGACTTCATTTTTCCCATAAGGAAACTACATCCATGTTTTACACTGTCTGCAATGATGGCCAAAACAGTAAACAGTGCGTTTACAAACCTCATTTAACTGAGGCACCTCTCAATCTGCTAAACTAATGTTTTAATAGTCTGAGATCACAGGAAAGCTTCAATTCCTAAAATGTAAACACCACAAAAGAGACAGACTGATGGGCACTGCGTCGCTACCATAGGTGAGAAGTGAATAACTGCTCTACTCTCCTATAAAATCACATGAATGAAGTTAAAGAGTAACATGAAATGAGCAGATCTCTGCAGATAGATATGATCTGACAGCATGCACGTTCATATACAGCCAGTACAGAGGTGAAGGTGAGGACAGAAAGATTTACCTGCAGCCTTCAGAAGCTATGCTCTTCTACTTTTGTGGTTTTCCAACCGCTGATCTTTTTCTGTTCAAAGTTACTCAAATTATCTTCCTATACAAATAAACCTGACTCCACCCCCACACACGTCTACCACATGATTTACAGTAAATCCTGTACTTCTCAGCAGCACTGTTTACTTTCACTTTCAGTGTGTGTGTGTGTGTGAGAGAGAGAGAGTGTGTGTGAGTGTACATGTGTGTGTGAGCGTGTGTGTGTGTGAGTGAGTGTGTGTGAAAGAGTGTGTGTACATGTGTGTGTGTGTGTGTGTGTGTGTGTGTGAGGGAGAGAGAGAGAGAGAGATTTCCAGCGCTTATTCTCTGCCAATCACCACCTCAGCTGTTTGGGTAATATGCCCAAGCCCTCAGTCCCCTCAGTCCATCAGTCCCCCAGCCCCCCTTAACAGTGTGACGTGACAATTAAGTGCTACAATTCTTTTGTGTTTCATTCATTCCCACAGTCGCTCTGAAGCACTAATTCTCTTCTTTCGCCTTCAGATTTTCCCAGATAAACCCGTATCATTCCTCTCTGGTTAATTAATTTGCCTCTGTAAATAAAGTTTGCATTCATTTAAATTCTGTGTTTTTGAGGCTTCTCCTTGGGTTCACCCTTTGCCTCCAACTGATACTCTGTATTATTGTAGGGTCTTTGCCTTACAGTATAAAGTGCCTTGAGGCAACTGTTGTTGGGATTTGGTGTTGTGTAAATAAAATTGAACTGAAGAACTGGGAACATATGCAAATTCCACACAGGATGAACCCAGCTAGGCTTCAAACCAGGAAACCTCTTTCTGTGAGGTGGTAGTGCTAACCACTGTACCACTGTGCTACCCCAGTGAAGCAAGAAAACGATCAAACACTGTAAGCACAGACAAACAATGCTACACTCAACTGAAAGTGTTTACATACAGTTTATTATGTTTTAATTGTCCCATATCCTGAAAAAGTTGTGAAAATATAAGTCACTGGTACAGGCAGTTAAAGGAGATGTTTTAATCGTACCAGCATTCATGAAAATAGTCAATGTGTCAAATGTTAAATACAACTTTATCCAAAGACCATTCATAATAATAAGCCATGTCCCCAATCACAAATGTCAGACATGTCTCTCCACCTCATTCTCATATTTTGCTCTAATTCAGAACTGTGTTCTGAATTGTTGTGGAGGACATTAAAATGGAATATTGAACTCATATTGTAGGTGAATGGTGTTTCTCTGTTTTCTGTTATATCTGAGGGTAGGTGTGTTTTTTAGACAAGCTCACATGATCTCTTTTTCCATATATTATATTGTTAGACAGTGAAGAAGGGAGTAAAATTTGTAGTTTAAGCTGCAAAGCTTCCAAAATTAGACCTTTACAGTTTCTCAATGAAATCATCTCCAAAGTCAATAATGTATTTGAGCGCGCTCAGAATCAGTGTGTCAACATCCAGCTTCAAGTTGATTTCACTGTGGTAGTTCTTCACGGGAAAGATGCAGTTTACTGGGATTCCCACCTCTGAGCTGTACTCTTCCATCTGAGAATCAAAGAAACACTACATCATGTTCAGGGTTTCAATTCAATTCAATTCAATTTTTATTTATATAGCACCAATTCACAACAACAGTTGCCTCAAGGTGCTTCTGCTTTGTCATCATATTCCTGTACAGTCACAGATGCTCACCTTCTTCTTCAGGTATTTGCTCTTATACACATTCTTCAGGTCCTTTTCAGTTTCAGGACAAGCCTCATCAATTTTGGTAACTATCATCACATGAGGAATCCCTGCAGGTGAAAACATTTTGTCAACCATTGAAAATCTTTATGTTCCTGTTTCCTTTCTGCTGTTTGTTTCCTTATTCCTGCCTGTTTGAGACTTAAACATGCTAATCATTTTATTTTTAACCATGTTTGGAGACATGTGTGCCATTTCTTTGGAATTGTTGGTTTTGCATGAGTGTGTTTGAATAGCAGTATAAAGTCTCAAACTTGGTGGGCTTTTTATCCCATACCACAAACCTCTAGAGGTACTTCACATATTTATGTGAAAAAATGTCTAAGAAATCAATATCATGTGGTATTGAATAAGCTAACTAATATTTCACATAACTCAGGCCCAAATCTTGCAAACCATGAGGTTTACAGAGAGACTTATCGTTAATGCCACTGAAGAGCCACAGGAGAGACTACAAGCACAATATCATTATTGGAGATCCAGTGGAGATGGTGCAGTCCTTCAAGTATCTCTGTGTCCACATCTCCTCAGACCTGACATGGTCTTCCCACATTCAGGTCTAGTACAAAAAGGCTAGGCAGTGGCTGTACCACCTACGTCAACTCAAGAGTCTCTCCACTGATCCTCAGGACTTTCTATACCGGCACTGTGGATAGCATCCTCACACAGAACATCACATCCTGGTATGGGAACAGCTGTGTGAGGGATAAAAAAGCTCTTCAGAGAGTGATCTGTACAGCAGAACGCTGCTGCAGGGCTGCTCTCCCCTTCCTACAGGACATCTACACCAGGAGATGCTGGACTAGAGCAGCTAGGATATTGAAGGATCCGTCCCATCCCAGCAACACACTGTTCCAGCTTCTGAAATCAGGCACAAGGTCCCTCACCATCCAAGCAAAAACAGAGAGGCTCAAGAGGAGTTTTTATCCTCAGGCCATCTGTGTGCTGAATCACATACACAAAAGACCCATTACTATCAAATACTGTTCACAAATCTGTCTAAATCTGTGTTAGTGAGAACTTCTCGTTTGCCAAGATAATCCATCCTACCTCACAGCTGTGGCATGTCAACATGCTGATTAGACAGCATGAATATTGCAGAGGTGTGCCTTCGACTGCCCACAATAAAGGCCACACAGATTTCTGGACAATAACTGATAGTAATGGGTCCTTTGTGTATGTAGAAAATGTTTCAGCTCAAAATGGGAGCAAAAACAAAAGTGTTGCGTTTATATTTTTGTTCAGTGTATTTTATCTTTATTCATATAATGTACATAACTCACCCACTTGCTGCACATAATGTCCTCTATATATATACTCATTCACTGTATATAAAGTTCTGTCTCTCTCTTTTTTGCAGTTGAGCAGTGTATCAAGTCTGACTGCGTGTTATATCTGTCTGCGTGTTATATCTGTATAAACATGGACGTGACAAATAAAGAATCTTGAATCTTGAATGTATATCTTATTCACATAACTCCCACTTATTTTTAGGCCCCTGATTTATCACAGTCTTCAGTAAACTCAGAACATGCCATGTTTGGTCTGAACTTTGGCCAAATATTTGACTAAATATTTCACATCTTTTTCCACAATTGACCAAGAAATCTTTTCCTATACTTGCTATAACTCTTGGTTCTCTCCAGATTCGTGAGTGGAAAGCTCTGAGAGAACATGCTGATGAGCTCTTACCAAGGTCACTGGCCATCTGTCTGACTCTGTACATCTTCTTCAGAACTGAGTCCTTAATTTCTGACGCATTGGCAGAAAGCACACAGACCAGAACATGAACTTTATCTTCTGCCGAGGGGGTCGGGTTGTATTCGGGATGTTTTTCTGACAGTGGAGCCACTGGGTTGAACTAGAAAACCAGTAAAAAACATTAAAAAATAGCCAGGAGTTTTTCTGTCTCATGGATGTTTGAAGTTACAGATAAAAGCTGTTTATTCATCTTATTCATACTTTAATGTTTAAAGCAGTTAATTCATGAAGCTGTTAGAGTTTAACTGTACCACAGGACTCCTTCCAGTCTGTTACTGAAGGTAAGTACTATCACTAGTCTACTGAAAACTCCTAATGTACATAGATCACAGCTCTCACAGCTTGTCATTGAATGAAATAAAGAAAAGGCAGATGTACCAAGTGACCCTCCTTCACGTGTCCCTCCATGGCCAGTTTGATGTCATCAGGATGAACACCAGAGTCAGTCCCCTCCTCCAGACCCATGACATCATTGAAGACCACAGGGTAAACTGTAGCTGAGTTTCCTCTTCCTTCTTTTATTTTATGAGTTTGATACTAAATGAGAAACAGATTAGATGTTGGTTTCTTGACAGTGAAATCTATTGTTTCTCCCTCTGCAACAAAAGTAAAGGAACAGTTTGAAGAAGCAGTGAGCTGAAGCTTTGAAGTTTTCTTACCCTTGTAGTGAAACTTCTGTCAGAAGTCATTGCACTGGCTGCAGCAGGAATCGCAATTCTGCCTCGCAGGACACTGCTGACAGAGCTGATGAAACTGGACTTTCCAGATCCAACGGGCCCGTACAGAAGAACTCGGAGGTGTTTGACGCTGTTGTCTTCAGGCTTGTATTCCTGCACATACTGTAGCGCTTCCTGGTTATTTCTGTTCAAAAGAACAAAATAACATGATGTAATCTGGTTGTGGTGTGGTTTTTAGCTCAGCTGCAGGGGAGGGGTGGAGCAACGCTGCCAGCCATCATCTAATTGTGCCTCTCCTATTTCACACGGTAGCTAGCTGGGACAGAGGTGTCTGTTTTTCACTTATTCTGGAGACATATAAGGGAAGCAATGTTGGCGTGTTACAAAAAGTAAAGTGGGAAGCTGCAAAGCAAAGAAAAATTAAACCTGTTTGAACTACAATGAACTCTGTCAGCCTGCTCATGCGCTGGGATGTCTACAGTAGCATACAGTGTTCTCTAGGAATACAACATGAAGGCTTCAAGTTTTAATGGCTGCCTAGTAAAACATGCTATGCACTGCTGTGTGAAACCCCTGAGAGTTAATGCTGGAACACTTTTCTCTGTGCTGCATTGAAAGAGGATGAGGAGTAAGTGATATTATTAACTAGTCCTCAGCTGATTCCAGCTGCTCATTCTGCATTAACGATGTATTCAGTTATGTGTGAAAAGAAACTCACCCCCAAGAAACTGTTCTCCATGGTTCATCCAGAGCTAAGGGGAAGCCAAAAGAAAAAAGAGACAAATTAATTCATATTATTGTTGAGCGAGAATAATAAGAGTATTTTATCTGAATACTGTCAGAAATCATCTCACTCACCGAGAGAGGGTGCAGTCTCAACTTTAGGTGAGAGAAAAACATTAAGTCAACATTCTTGCATACAAACTCTGCATGTTAATGAAACTTATCCCAGCCATGAAAGTACTGCCCGCTTGCAAGCAGAAACACCCCCCCCCTTTCCTATTGGTGGAAAAATGTGCCATGTCAACATATCAAAAA
The DNA here is from genome assembly GCF_036321145.2 of Pelmatolapia mariae. NCBI lineage: Eukaryota > Metazoa > Chordata > Actinopteri > Cichliformes > Cichlidae > Pelmatolapia > Pelmatolapia mariae. The sequence continues at coordinate 41,002,769 of NC_086229.1, forward strand.
ATGATATTGCAACATGTGACATTTGGTTGCTTAGGAAGAGGAGGAAGTTTTAGGAGGCGGTGAGAGAGCAAAAGAGAGAGAGAGTTTTGAGAAGTGAGAGATTTGTGAGGTTTAGTGTGTTTGGAGTGTAGTTAGTGTGTTGTCTTGTGTTGTTAGTGTGTAGTGTAGTCCTTAGTTTTTTTGTGTTTGTCAGAACAATGAGGCGAGGGATGAAGAATGATACACCTGTTGTCAGGCCTGCTTCTTTGTCTTATAGTGGACAGAAATACTTTTGCAGTGGCACAGATAATTTGTTTGGCATCTTATTTGATGCCGAACACTTGATTGTTCTCCAAATAGTTTGAAATGGTTACAAAACCCTCCACCTTGCCTGCATTTTAGGGTAAATAACTGCATATAACTTTGTTGTTTGCAAAACTTGTGCCTAAGTTTTTAAAATATACAATTTATATTTGAATTTCAGTTATGAAAATCATTTGTTAAACATGTTTGTTGTTTTTTGTCTGATTTTAGATCAATCGTGCTAATACAGAATGTCAAAATAAAAAGTAACAGTAAACTGAGACATGTGAGGTTGTGCTGAAAATAAGGATACCTAACAAGGAAAGGTAAATAGATTTAAAGGTCAAACGTAGGGGTAAAATCAAAAGTAGTCAAAAACAACCAATTTTACCCTGGACTCCAGAGGGTTAAATGTTTTTTTAAAGTAATGCAACAGTTACTTTTCACAGTAAGTAGTTACTTTTTTAATATTGTAACTCAGTTACTAACTCAGTTACTCTTTTTGAAGAAATAACTAGTAACTAATTACTTTTTCAAAGTAACTTGTCCAACACTGCTCATGTATAGTGTCACGGTCCTGGGTCTGTGACTCAGTGTTTTGACTTTGTATTATTATTGTTAATCTGTGATTTCATGCCAGTTTACGATCACTAGTGTTTTGGTTTCTGTTTTGTATTTCGAGCATGCTAGTTAGGGATGGGAATAGATAAGATTTTCACGATTCCGATTCCATTTTCGATTCTGTTTAACGATTCGATTCTTTATCGATTCTCTTATTGATTCTTATTTTTAAAAAAGGAGAACACTAAGGTCGATTAGCTTAGAACTTTGTTTTATATATTCTCTTTGAACAAGATAGAAATTTAGGAGTAACATGGCCTTACAAACCCAACAGTGAGATCTTAAGAGATCCACAGCCTACGGCTCTTCGATGGGGTGTCAAAGGGTCCCCAGAAAAAAACAATTGTGAATGTAAAATATTAATAAAATAAATATTCTTCTGTAGCAGTAACAAAGTATAACATAAATTATTCTGTAGCAATTACTCAAGAATATCCAGTAACCTATAATTAAACACATTCACTTACTGAAAATCGGGGGCATCTGCTGTGGCAAATGGGTGCATGCCTTTGACCACAAACTTAGTCACTGCTCGGTGACATTCGTCTATCCTGGACTAAAAGGAGACAGTAACGGTAGACTGCAGCGAGAACTGCCAGCATCTGAGCCAGCCAGACTCTGTCTGTCTCTCTCATCATGGTCACCTAAATGCACAGTAATGGCAGGTTTTCTAATAAGGCAGATAGCGCTAACATAATAGGAAATGTTAGCTGATTATTTACCTGTCGTATTAACGGAAGAGGACGTGCAAACGTTACCGCTGCTGCTGGGTAAGTGAGATTCACTAGTCCGGAGCGGAATGAAAAACATGACATTCATTTAAGGTTATCACGTGTTTTGTGAGCAAATGCTTTTGCATATTCATAGTGTTTCCTCCTTTAAATGAAATATCTATTTTGCAAGTATTGCAAGTTGCCCTGTTGTCATCTGTTCTCGTAAAGTATGACCAAAGTTTTGAGTGTTTCAGCCACTTAGGCACCATGTTTCCTTCCAGGTAAATGACACTCCGCAACGTGGTGACGTCGAGGCGTCTGGAATCGGTAGGGGAATCGTTTGCAAAAATGACAAAAAATTCCAATTAATTGAAACAGTGAGAACCGGTTCTCAACAAGAACCGTTTTTTTTTATTCCCATCCCTAATGCTAGTTCTTCTTTACTCTATAAATTCTTGTTCTTAGGGTTTTTTCCTGTGTCCTCATGTTTAGTGTAGTGTTAGTTCAGTCTTCATGTTCATTATTTTGTTCCCCAGTCAGTCATGTCTCATATCACGCCTGTCTCTGTGCTCCATGTTCCCTTTGTTCACTGTCAAGTCTGTGCCTCTGTCGTGTGTCTAGTTTTTCTTCCCCTTGTCTTGTTATGTCCAATTACTCCCAGCTGTGTTCTCCTCCTGTGTCTCATTCCCTTGTTTTTCCCTTAGTGTATTTATGCCCTGTGTTTCTCTCTGTCAGTGTCACATCGTACCCTCTCAGTGCTTTGTATCTCCTCAGTGCTCCTTGTATTTTCCCTAGTTCTCAATCCCAGTTTAGGTTCCTAGTTTTCATGTTCCTAGTGTCTTGTGTGACAATCCAAACATAAGAGCCATGTGCTCTTATGTTCTGATTGTCTGTGCTACAGCAATAAAGCTGGCGTCCTAAGTTCACTCCTAGTTTCCTGTGATTCCTGCTGTTGGGTCGAATCCTGCCTGCCAAAAAGCATAACATGACATGTAGTTGGCTTACTGAAGGAAAGGGACACAGCACCATTATTAACTTATTGATTGAAGATTCAATAAACTGAGGAAAATTGATACTGTGAGCTCATTGGTCTTTTCACATACGAAGAACCTTAAAATGTTTAACTCCTACTTCCTTGTTTTCTACTGGCCTGTGTTTTTTGCATTTTTGAGTTTCTGAGCATCTTCTTACAGCAAGTGAAGCCGCCTCCTCTAGTTAATGTCTTTGTCTCAGAGTCCTGCATTTGGGTCCCGCATTACTGACCATACAGCCGTGTATGACATATAGTCAAACTCAGAGGTTCAAAATGCACAGATTTGCACTTTTCAGGTACAAAAAAGCTGATTTCATTTCTTTTAACCAGCCTAACTAAAGACAAATAAAAATGTCTTATAATCTGAATTCTATTTGTTTTTGTCAGTTTGCAAAATAAAAGTGAAACTGTATGTATATCATTGAGACTGAGAAAATGTCACTTTGTGCCAAAGGAGTTTGCAAAGAAACTTGTGCCACTTACCAGAAGAAGTACCCCCTGTAGAGAAAATGTCAGATGATCAAATGATTCAATTCAATTCAGTTTTATTTATACAGCACAACAGCTGGCTCAAGGGACTTTATATAGCAAGTTAAAGACCCTACAATAATCAGGCCCAACATGAACTGTCCTGACTGCTGTTTATAAAGCAACAATTACTCCAATTACAACAAATATATCCATAAATGTACAATGACATTAGTTTCACTTAATCATGGTGAAATGTCTGTGATAAACTGCAGATAGTTAAATACAGGAAGTACAGAGTTCAACTACCACTGCTGATGGTCTCAGCGATGCCACTGTCAGCAGCAGAAGACTCAGTACTGGAAAAAATCCACAAATGATGCCAAAAGCAAACTGATTTGACTCACCCATAGTCCTGTGGTAGCAGTTAAAACTTTAAACAGTGTCCTATGAAGGATAGCAAGAGAGTGGGGAGATAACTGTAAGTCCACACAATCACTCTCTATCTTACTCTCACACACACACACTTTCTCTAAAAGTGAAAGCAAGCAGTGCTGCTGAGAAGTACAGGATTTACTGTAAATCACGTGGTAGACAGGCTCCGGGAAAATATTTCTGTCCTCTCTCTAAACTGCTTTACTGAATGTATATGAACTGTTTTAATACATGCTGCTGATTTGGAAAACACACATGTTAACCCAGTGACAGTTGCAGTTCAGGAGCAGTCTCCTCAAGATAACCAAACATCATCACATTATTTTGTGTAAAATAAGCAAACATGCCCAATCTTGACCTCAGACACAGCCGTGCTGCTGATGCTTGTGTTCTCCTCAGAATGTTCAAATTTTTTCAGGAGGAAGTACAGGAGAAATATCTGTCATTTAAAAAGATTTATTTTGCTTCAGCAGTTGGAATTAAGTTACAATGCTGGACATCAATGTGAACACAGCCATCTGTCATCACACCAAGGATAACCCTGAATCGAGCCTTAAACTTTTATACCGCAGACCTGAGTGATGTTGCAGGAGTGTACCAATTTAAAAGATCCGAGAGGTATGAGGGCGCTAAGCCCCAATTAACAGAAAAGCCTTGGAGTAGTTCAAATCTTACCTGTCCAACCAATGTAGTCCCTTTTGTATTCGACACAGTGTTCAAGCCGACAGATAAGAATCCTGTGATCTATGGTATCAAAGACAGCAGTGAGGTCTAATAGTATGAAAATGGTAGAATCTCCCAAGTCAGTAAAAAACAAAAGGTCATTAAAAAACTTTTAAAAGAGCAGATTCAATGCTGTGGTGCGCTTTAAGACCAGACTGAAATATTTCACTAATGCCATTTTTATGTAGAAAGGTCTCGAGCTGAAGAAGGTCAACTTTCTCAAGGACTTTAGAAAGAAAGGGCACTCTAGAAATTGGTCTGTAGTTGGATAAAACTGATGGATCCAGGTCTTGCTTTTAAAGAAGAGGTTCCACCACAGCATGTTTAAAGTCGGCTGGGACACACCCAGACTTAAGCCTGCTAATGACAATGGTGTAAGGAGGAAGATATTTTTATTGCTATTTTTATAATCAGTATTACCATTCCATTAATTATTAATAGTGATATTGCATTCAGATGTTCAAATATATTGGTATCATGTTAGTCTTTATTACAGGTCCAGTAAGAACCACTTTAAACTGTTGAGTTGAATCTATAATTTTAAAGGCTTTTTGAATGTGTTTATATTCTTACACTGAATCTGCACAGACTTCAGTGGTTGAGAAACTGAGTTGCAGGCTGACAGGAAACGCCATGCTTTGCAGAAGTGAAACTGAAAGCAGAGTCAGATTGTAAGGTGTTTTGAGCAGGCTGTTTAATTATGCATTAATATCTCTGATTAAGCTTTGATTAAGTTTTAAGTAGTTGTATTAGAGTGAAACAGTTGTTTTATACATTTTATATATCCGTCAAGATTATTACACACATACACACACATACAGACACATATAGTTTCAGCTGTGTACGGGCGGGCCTTATGTCTGAAGATGACTAGAGGTGTGAGGTGAGCCGGGGTGCAGCAGAGGTCATGAAACGTACACAGCACACAGCACAACACACACACACACACACACACACACACACACACACACACACACACACACAGTATTAGACTCATTTTAGTAGGTAGGAGGTTGAGATGTGTTTTGCTGTAATTGCAAAGTTTGGGTGCGTACGTGTTAGTCTGTTCCAGGAAGTACACCAGATGTCCCAGAGATAAGCAACACCGAAGCTGGGGGAAGCACCTGGGTTCGAGCCGAAGACGATGTTCTTTTTAAACTATGTCAAAGTTAACTGAACATCTGTGGTGTTGAATTGACGTATGCTGTATTGTGTCTGAGAGGAGGGGGCTGTACTATCTTACCCCTGTAAAGCCTTTGTTCTGACGGTTGTAAGACAGTTCAATACTGAATCTGCACAGAATTGGCTCCACGCGGCGTGTATTCATTAAAATGTCGTCTAATTGCATCTGGCCGAATCAGTGGTCATTATTTTGGTATTCCTCCTCAATTTCTGAACCCTAACAATAGACAGCAAACTCATACCCACAGTGTCAAAAACATCTTTCAATAAACAAGATGGAACAATATCCAGAGTACATCTTGTGGGTATCAAGTTACTGACCACTTTACTCAGTAATGAAAAGGACAAGCTCAAAATGGTCAAATCCACCTGAAGTTGGTGTATGAACAGATGGGTCGGCAGTAGGAGGGATGAAATGAGACCTGGTATCCACAATCCTATTAATGAAGACGTCTTGATGCATGCTCAATTATCCAGATCTCCAAAGGTTGATTCTGCAAAGGACTATTAATGAAGAATTTCACATGTTGCTTTCGATGCTACATTGGGAGCAGCAGTAGGTGGATTAAGAAGAGTTAAGAGTTAACAATGCTGAATGAGGTTTTGTACAATCATTAAATGGTAAAAATGGTAAATGGCCTGCATTTGTAAAGGGCTTTCCTAGTCCCTAAGGACCCCAAAGCGCTTTACACATTCAGTCATCCACATCCACCTATTCACAAACACATTCACACACTAGTGACGGCAAGCTACATTGTAGCCACAGCCACCCTGGGGCACACTGACAGAGGCGAGGCTGCTGGACACTTTTCGCTGCTCTTGTGGCTTTCTGATAATTTAACAACGATTCTCTAAGTACATCATACAATACCTGAAGTCTTTCTTTCTTACATTTTCGCTCAGTTTTTCTACACACCTGTCTGAGTTCTCTGGTGGCATTATTCAACCAGGGCTGGATTTTAGGTTTTAGACACCTGGTTGTGAGCAGAGCAATGGAATTCAGTATTTCCAAGCAGGTTGAATTAAACAAAGAATCATGCCTAAGGCAGAAAACACTGGTGGGGGTCTTAGCAACAGGGGGAGCAGGCTTGGGGTATGTCCCAAAGGCCCAGGTCAACAGGGCACAGGGAAAGAAGAGACACCAGCTAATCCAGGAAGAGGTCCGAGCAGGTGTGGAGGAGGAGTGAGTAAGCAGAGCTGTAGGCCTTAAATGGTAGGGAGCATGGACTAGGTGGGAGAGTACCTTGCAGCGTAAGGTCACCTGGGCGAACATCGTGCAGGCAGACTTCCACCGCATCCGATTCCTTGTGCAGGCAGTATATGACACTCTGCCAAGCCCAGCAAACTATCTGTCTATCTGTGGGGGAAGAGCGAGACACCTGCCTTTTTCCTGTGCTTTGAAAGAGGGACCAGGCCCTGGCCAATGGTCGGTATCGTTGGTGACATGACCGGGTGCACAGAGTAATTGCTGAAATGATTGTCTCAGCAATCAGCATCAGCAAGCACCAGCATGCTCAGAGGAAGGCGATCTCTTTCATTAAGGCTGGAGAGAAACCCCAGGTGTGCCCACACTTAACAACCGGCGTCCTCAACACAGCCTCTGATTGGCAGCTGCAGGTTGACCTGGGTAAACAGCTTAAGTTCCCACAGCACATTGTAAAAACATCCCTCCAGCCAGATATGATCATTATTTCTGAGGCGCGAAGTCACAGTGCCCTGGGAGGAGCGGATCGAGGAGGCCAACAAGAGGAAACGCGCAAAGAACTAGTGCAGGAGTGCAGGGGAAGGTGCTGGAAGATTATCTATGAGCCCATAGAAGTGTTTTGTAGGGGCTTTGCAGGACGATCACTCTGCAAAGTCCTGGACTGGCTGGGTGTAGCTGAGGCAGCCAAGAAGAGGGCCATTCAAGCTGTGAGCGAAGCAGCAGAGAAAGCCACAAGGTGGTTGTCAAATAAGAGGGCTAATCCGTGGGTAGCTACTGGTATGCACGTCGGGGCCTGATCACCCCCAGCTGGGTCGCCTGGGCCAGGGTGTATGACGTTGCAAGACCTGAAACACCTGATGACCCCAGATACATCACTGAAGATGCGTGCCAGTGCACCCAGCAGATGTGTCTTGCGTAGAGAAATACCTCTCATTTAAAAATATTTATTTGCTTCAGCAGTTGGAATTATAAGTTACAATGCTGGACGTCAATGTGAACACATCCGGATGGGTTCTGGAAGTAGATAGTCATAATAATAATAATAGTGTATTATTGTTGGGGTATAAAAGTTTACGGCTTGATTCAGAGTTATCCTTGGTGTGAAGACAGATGGCTATCTCTGTTGGAGACACTCACTCCCCATTCAATCCGACCTTGTTATGGTAAATGGACTGAGTCTTATATAGCGCTTTCTACTCTCCCGGAGTACTCAAAGCGCTCTGTACAACGTGAGTGCAAACTGGGGTTAGTATCTTGCCCAAGGATACTTGACAGTAACATGGAGGAGCCAGGGATCAAACCACCAACCTTCTGCATAGTACATACTAATAATCGTAGCATATTAATAACATACCTTTGACATGTACATTGTAACATACCCATAATAGACCTCATCCCTACAACAGACCCATTTATGTAATATATATCTATATATAAAACACCCAGCACGCCCCTGCGGGCGGTTTCTCCTTCAAGCTCGGGTCCTCTACCAGAGGCCTGAGAGTTTGAGGGTCCTGCGCAGTATCTTAGCTGTTCCCAGGACTGTGCTCTTCTGGACAGAGATCTCCGATTTGTTCCCAGGATCTGCTGGAGCCACTCGCCTAGCTTGGGAGTCACCGCACCTAGTGCTCCGATTACCACGGGGACCACCGTTACCTTCATCCTCCACATCCTCTCGAGCTCTTCTCTGAGCCCTTGGTATTTCTCCAGCTTCTAGTGTTCCTTCTTTCTGATGTTGCTGTCATTCGGAACCGCTACATCGATCACTACGGCCGTCTTCTTCTGTTTGTCTACCACCACTATGTCCGGTTGGTTAGCCAGCACCATTTTGTCTGTCTGTATCTGGAAGTCCCACAGGATCTTAGCTCGGTCATTCTCCACCACCCTTGAGGGCGTCTCCCATTTTGACCTCAGAACTTTCAGGCCATATTCGGCACAGATGTTTCTGTATACTATGCCGGTCACTTGGTTATGGCGTTCCATGTATGCCCTGCCTGCCAGCATCTTGGACCCTGGTGTTATGTGCTGAATTGTCTCAGGGGCATCTTTACACAGCCTGAACCTGGGGTCTTGCCTGGTGTGATAGACCCCAGCCTCTACGGATCTTGTACTCAGAGCTTGTTCTTGTGCTGCCATGATTAGTACCACTGTGCTGTCTTTCAGTCCAGCTTTGTCCAGCCAATGGTAGGATTTCTGGATATCAGCCACCTCCTCTATCTGCCGGTGGTACATACCATTCAGGGGCCCGTCCTTCCATGATGGTTCCTCGTCTCCCTCCTCTTTCATGGGTTTCTGCTGCCTGAGGTATTCACTGAGCACTCGGTCAGTTGAGGCCATCTTCCCAATGTATTCTTGGATGTTCGTTGTCTCATCCAGGACTGTGGTGCTGACACTCACCAGTCCCCGGCCCCCTTCCTTCCACTCAGCGTACAGCCTCAGGGTGCTGGACTTGGGGTGAAACCCTCTGTTACGGCTGCGGCCATATGAACACTGTGTGCTGTCTTGTCCTGTCTCTCTACTGTGCTTGAGACTCTTTGCAGGTCCATCCCCTAATGAAGAGCAGCGAGCAGCTGATTGGCCCGTGGAGCACGTGCCCACGTTCAAAAAGCCACTCTGACAGCTCCCCAGAGGGAGAGAGAGAAGCGAGCGAGCAAGCAGTTTGACAGCCGACGCGGTCCTGGCCCTGGTTTCCAGCCCATACCTTTTGTTGTGTGTTTGTGTGAGTCTGTTCTGTGAGAGCAGCTCCTAGTGTGTTAACTTTGTGCTTAGGCACCCATAGGCTGAAGCGGAAGGGGTGAGCCGCCTTTTTCTTTGGAACAGTTTTCTCCTGTTTTCTGGGTTAGGGAGCGAGGGTTAGTATTGTCGTTTGTTTGTTTTGTTTCTTTCGTAGGGTTTAGTTAGTTTTCTCCGGTGGGATTTAGTTGGTTTTGTTTATTATTTTGGCCTGGGTTCACCCTGGAGCTATGCTTCATTACCTTTAATAAAATCACTTTTTTACTCACAACTGGTTTTGGATGTTTGGCTTGGGAACCAGGGCGGGTATTTGTCTCTCTCTCTTCCAACCTTTATGTGCGTCTCTGCCCGCCTAGACTAGGGGCGTAACATAAATGGGGGCTCGTCCCTTTTCGTTCGTGTGATTGGTTCGTTTCCTTTTTGCGTTTGCAGTGGGGGGGAAGCGTCATTTGGGGTGTGGGGAGACGGAGAGTTTCATTCTTCTGAGCGTTAGGCGCGGGTTTTTGCGGCCCTTGAGTGAGCGGCTGTAGATGCGGTTAGTAGTCTGCAGAGTTGTGTTTTTCCTTGTTGCTTTGTTCATGATGACGTTTGACATGGATGATTTTGCGCAACAGCCCTCTGTTGACAAATTGGAGCGGTGCACAAAAGCAGATTTGTTAGTTGTGGCTAATTTGTTCAATGTGGATGTTCCGTTGCATTCTAAGAAGGCTGAAATTAAACAATGTTTGATAGAGAAACTGGTGGATAGGGGAGTGTTTGGGAGGCTGAAAACTTCGCCGAGGGGGTTAGGGAGTTTGGAGACGGCAGTGGGGGCGAAAGCTGCTGGGGCCGTCCCGAAACCTTCCAAGGGGCGAACGACGTCGGAGGCGGAAGCTCCTGTCGCCGTTCAATCTCCTAAATTGGACCCGATTGGCCATGTTGCGGCGGGTTTGGTGACGGAGGATCTTAAGCTTGCCCTTCGCTTGAAGGAGGTGGAGCTGCAGGCTAAGGCTAAGGAAGTCGAGCTCATGCATCTTCGCATTCGAGCTATGGAGCTGGATCCTTCTCGAGCGAGAGACGCTGCTCCCATCCCTGTAAGTACACTCCCCGACGCTTCCACTGTTGACCAGTTTAACGCTAGCAAGCAAATTGTTTTGGTACCTCCTTTTAGGGAGGGAGAGTTTGATTCGTATTTCACTGCTTTTGAGCGCATCGCAACCACTTTAAAATGGCCAAAGGATGTCTGGAGTCTGTTGTTGCAATGCAAATTAATAGGAAGAGCGCAGGAGGTTTGTGCGAGTCTCTCCATTGCTGACAGTCTGGATTATGAGGTTGTCAAATCCACTATTTTGCGGGCTTGGTCCCGGAGGCTTATCGGCAAAAGTTTCGTGCCTGTAGCAAGTCCGACAGACAAACATTTGTGGAGTTTGCACGTGAGAAAGCTGTCTTATTTGATAAGTGGTTGGCTGCCAGTAAAGTAAAGAACTTTACTGAGCTGAAAGAGTTGATCCTGTTGGAGGAGTTTAAGACATGTCTCCCTGAAAGTATTGTGGTGTACCTTAATGAACAGAAGGTGGAGTTACTGTCTAAAGCCGCGGTTCTTGCCGATGAATTTGTGTTAACCCATCGCGCAGCACTTTCGACAGCACGCCGTGAGTACGTTTCCCCGACACATCATGCCAAAAGTTATAGGGTTTCTCCTAAGCGACAGACGCGTTCTGCTGCTATTCCTGTGTCAGACCGCAAATGTTTTTATTGTCATGAAATCGGTCACCTCGTCGCTGCTTGTCCATCACTACAGCGCAAGGAGCAGGCTCACACTGTAAGGAAGCCGAAAGGGGTTGGTTTTGTCCGCTCTATGTCTGCTTCCACTTCACCTGACAATGAAGTGAGAAGTGACAGTCTTGATGACAGCTACCATCCCTTTGTGTCAGAAGGATTTGTTTCTTTGAACGGGAAAAAAAAGGATCGGGTGCCGATTACGATTTTGCGTGACACCGGAGCCGCGCAGACACTCATTTTGAGGGGAGTTTTACCTTTTTCTGGTGACTCTTTTTGTGGTTCGGATGCTCTTGTCTGGGGAGTGAAAATGGATGTGTTGCGAGTACCGCTACACAAGGTGTTTCTTCAATCGCCGCTCGTTTCGGGTCCGGTAACGGTTGGAGAGCGCGAGCATCTGCCAGTGCCCGGTGTTGCGATGATTTTGGGGAATGACTTAGCAAATGGGAAAGTGTTTTTTACCCCGAGAGTGGTTGAAAATCCTGTGCCTGATACTTTGTTATCTGACCCTGCTGCTGAGCGCTCTCACTCTGTTTTTCCTACCTGTGCGGTAACTTGCGCGCACAAGCGCAGGTATGGCGACGTTGATTTGTCGGATTCTTTTCTCTGCGCTGGTGGTGAGCCGGAGTCTGAATCTAGAACCTGTGACCCGCTAATGGGCGACTCGGAGGCGAAGCTGTCTATTAGCTCATCAGTGACAACTCAACTGCCTTTGGGAGTTAACAAAAAGGATTTTGTTTTGGCCCAGCACAGTGACCCGACTCTGGTGGGTTGCTTTTCAGCTGCCGACTCTAGCGACCAGTACCCCCGTGTGTATAGTGTTGAGGATGATGTGTTGATGCGTACCTGGTATCCGCCTGCAGCTGGTGATCTGGGCTGGAATGTGTTTAAGCAGGTTCTGGTGCCTCAACAGTACCGACACAAAGTGCTTAGTCTTGCCCATGACAACTTTTCTGGACATATAGGTATTAGGAAAACCTACCACCGCATTCTGCGCCATTTCTTTTGGCCAGGACTGAAGAGTGACGTTGCTAGGTATTGTCGTTCTTGTCACACCTGTCAGATCAGCGGTAAGCCTAACCAAGTCATTCCACCCGCTCCATTACACCCTATTCCAGTTTTAGGGGAACCTTTTGAACACATACTCATTGACTGTGTTGGTCCACTTCCTAAAACAAAATCGGGCCACCAGTACCTCTTGACTTTGATGTGCGTTGCTACACGTTTTCCTGAAGCGATTCCATTGCGCACCCTTAAGGTTAAATCAGTTGTTAGGGCGTTGGTGAATTTCTTTTCTACGTTCGGGTTACCAAAAGTTGTCCAAACTGACCAAGGCTCTAATTTCATGTCTAGGATTTTTGCTCAAGTTTTGCAGTCACTTGGTGTTAGACATCAAAAATCCAGTGCCTACCATCCAGAGTCTCAAGGTGCACTTGAGCGGTTTCACCAGACATTGAAGTCTATGATGTGAAAATTTTGCCTTGAGTCTGAAAAGGAATGGGATGAGGGGTTGCCGCTGCTCCTTTTCGCGGTGAGGGAAAGCGTGCAGGAATCCCTGGGATTTAGCCCTGCTGAGCTGGTGTTTGGTCACACGGTGCGTGGCCCGCTGCGACTGCTCAGGGAGAGCTTCCTGTCCGACACAGATGCTCCTAAGGAAAATGTGTTGGATTATGTGAGTTCTTTTAGAGAGCGTTTGCATAAAGCATGTGCAATCGCACGTGATGCTCTCGTGGCAGCGCAGGGCAAGATGAAGAAAAAGTTTGATAAGAAAGCTGTACAAAGGAAATTTGAGGTCGGTGATAAGGTTTTAACCCTTCTACCAGTCCCTGGTTCTTCTCTCCAGGCAAAGTTCAGTGGTCCGTATACAGTGCAGGCCAAATTGAGTGATACGGATTATGTCATCGACACCCCAGAGCGAAGGAAAAAGTGTCGTGTGTGTCATATTAATATGATGAAGCCCTACTTTGCTGGTGGTGTGTCAACAGTTGCGACTGTGGGGGTGCCAGGTTTAGAAGCCCGGTATGACCCCGTAAATGATGATTTAGTTTTCGGTTGTGCGGAGGGCTGCGCACGTCTCAGAAACTCTGAAATCCTAAGTGACCTCAGGTCACATCTAACAGATCTAGATGATGATGTTCGAGATGACGTGTGTCAGTTGATTGAGAATCATCCTGATCTTTTCTCGGACACTCCATCCTGTACTACTGTGCTGGAGCATGACATCGATGTGGGGGGCCATCCTCCAATCAAACAGCATGCCTACCGGGTGAATCCCACTAAACGTGCTCTTTTCCAGACAGAGGTCTCTTATCTGTTGGAAAATGGTCTTGCTGTTCCTAGCTCTAGCGCGTGGAGTTCCCCGTGTCTCCTAGTGCCTAAAGCGGACAAGACCCCACGGTTTTGTACGGATTTTCGGAAGGTGAACAGCATGACCAAGCCTGACTCATATCCTCTTCCCAGAATGGAGGATTGTGTTGATAGGGTCGGTTCTGCGAAGTTTGTCACTAAGCTGGACTTGTTAAAGGGCTATTGGCAAGTTCCTCTAACATCACGTGCAGCCGAAATCTCTGCTTTTGTCACTCCTGACCATTTTCTGCAGTACACTGTCATGCCATTCGGGTTGCGCAACGCCCCCGCCACATTCCAACGACTCATGAACATTGTGCTGGGAAGCGTTCGCAAGTGTGAAGTGTACCTAGATGATATTGTCGTCTACTCAGACACCTGGTCAGAGCATATTGAAACACTCACTGACATGTTCCATCGCTTGGGAAGGGCATCTCTTACCCTCAATCTCGCCAAGTGTGATTTCGGTAAAGCCATGGTGACATATCTGGGGAAGCAGGTGGGTCAGGGCCAGGTGCGCCCTCTTCTGGACAAAATCCAGGCCATACTAGACTTCCCTGCCCCTCGTACTAGGCGTGAGCTGCGCCGTTTTCTCGGCATGGTGGGCTACTACCGGGGTTTCTGTCGAAATTTCGCGGAAGTGGTCGCACCCCTCACTAGCCTCACTAGCGTGTTGAAACCTTTTGTGTGGTCCTCTGTGTGTCAGAGTGCGTTCCTGGCTGTTAAGACTCTCCTGTGCAGTGCGCCAGTGCTGGCTGCCCCTGATTTTGCACGCCCTTTTAAATTAGAGGTAGATGCCAGAGCAAACGGAGCAGGTGCCGTATTGCTACAGGAAGACCAATATGGTGTGGATCACCCAATCGGCTGTTTCTCAAAGAAATTCAATGTCCATCAGCGAAGGTATAGCACGATTGAAAAAGAGGCCCTCTCTCTGCTGTTCGCATTGCAGCATTTTGAGGTGTATGTCGGTTCCAGCCCCTCGCCTGTGATCGTCTATACCGACCACAATCCCCTGGTGTTCCTAATGCGTATGCAGAACTCGAACCAAAGGCTTATGAGATGGTCTCTTCTGGTGCAAGATTTCAATTTGGACATCCGCCATAAAAAGGGGACAGAGAATGTGTTGGCGGATGCACTGTCCCGTACCTTCCTTTAAACGTGAATGTCAAAACATCTACAAGGGCGATGTCTTTGATTTTGGGAAGGGGGGTGTTACGGCTGCGGCCATATGAACACTGTGTGCTGTCTTGTCCTGTCTCTCTACTGTGCTTGAGACTCTTTGCAGGTCCATCCCCTAATGAAGAGCAGCGAGCAGCTGATTGGCCCTGTTACGGGTTCGAAATTGAGGACGAGAGTAAAACAATGATGGTCCAGAAGAGGTCGTTCAAACAATTGATTTTTAATGAATACACGCAGCGTGGGGAGACGTACAATGGAACCCATCAGTTGTAAATCCCCAACCAAAAATACACTTCAGATTGCTTTTATAACATCAGGGTATTATGACGCCCCCTCATGCGTTTACAAGCACATAATTTGCATCTTAAGAACATTATTTGCCTCTTCTACAGACACTGATCAATCTTAAAAGATAACTGCAGAGACAGGAGTTCCCCTTTCTGGCATCCATCCAAATATGGTGGTGAGGTCCCCATGGACTTGTCCTCCTCTTTGCGTCACCTGTTGCTAGGCAAACTCAAATGCAACAAGAAGCTGAATACATTCAGGCCTTTGCTCAGCTACCATTTTACTGTAACAATATACTCAGCATATAAGCTTTTAAGATTATAGATTTAACTCAACGATTGAAGTGGTTCTAACTGCACCTGTAATAAACATGTTAATATTTGATTATGATAACCCCTGTAATACAAATTATAACATAATGCCAGCAACTTCAATAAATGCTTGGATGAAATGATAATTAATGCAATGATAAAGATGATGGTTATGTAAAATAATCCCTGTAATTCCACAATTCCCTCTCTTGACGTCTCTTCCAGAGACGTCACTACAGGTCCACTGCCTTCGCTCTGACCCTCTCTTGCCGTCCCCTGACTCCGCAAATCAGACAATAACCTCATGTCATCTAGGTGGTCCAATAATAAAAAACGCCAGCTCCCACTTGAAAACACTTCATGCTTAAGTGGTCTCTGCTCCTTTCCTGGGTCCCTCTCTAGTGGAAATCTAGTGGAATGGACCCTCGTCATCAATCACTAAGTAAACTGAATTGGCGCAGGTCTCAAATAAGAAGTAGAAGACACTTGGGCCCTCGCTCAGGCCTGCTACTAGATTTATGTGTATTGTAAGCATGCATGCAATTAACCTGCTATGTTCTCATCTTCCCTCAACATGTATCACCTGGACACTCTCACCAGTGAAGCTTAAAACCCTCTTGGATAGAACATCAACTCTAAGCAAGCACAGATATGCATTGTGTATAAAATGAACTCAACCTGTAAATAGAGACATCACTGTTATGACCAACATCGACCTCTGCACAGCTCAGACGCCAGTTGCAAGAGCTCTCTAAGATTAGAATCATCAACTGTGACTTATATAGTGTTATTTCGGTACTTTATACTTCACACATTTTTGAACGTTGTTTATATGGGGAGTTCCTCTTTTTGTGTCTATATTTATTAATATGCCTTGTGCACTAAAGCTTCCTGTTTTTCAGTCTGGCTGAGCACTTGTTTGTGAGTAAAGACTGGCCTCTACAAGCCTTCATAGCAGATACACATTACAAATGCTTCATATATACAGAGAAAAACCCAATACTCTACATTTCACTATTTTGTTCTTTGGTTCAGATTTGGATTCTGTATTGTTCTTTATTTGTTATTATTTATATTCAGATTGTTTTTTGCTAGTCTTGGTTTGTTGTTGTCTGTTTGGGAGCTGACATAGTCACTAAAATATAACAAAAGAGATCTCCTCAACGTGTTGTATATTTTTAATATTTCCTTATTATTTTGTCATAAAATAAATCAACCAAATAACTTAAGCTGTGTGACAGCACCTTGCGTTTACGCCAGGCTGTGAACTGCCCTGAAGCTACACCCCTTTTACCCCATTTACTTTCTCAATCTTAGTTTAAACTATTCCTGACCTTCTCCTTCTCTCGTCTGATCATCTCAAGTACGTCCTGTACCAAATTTGCTTCCTCTTTTCAAGTTCCACATTTAATTACAAGCTCCAACACATTTGCCCTATATGGCTGTCTCGACGTGTTTCCTGTCAACTTAACAGAGTTATTCTCAAAACTCAGAGCTGAAGTTCCCCTTTTCTAAGTCTGTATGTTCTACAAGAGAGCAAGTCGGTAAACAAGTTTATCATCACAAAGGTTATTAGGTAAAGGTCACGTAGACATTTGCTTAGTAACCCTAAAAGAGCACATTTCATGTAGCTAATCGCATATATTAACACCCCCTTTTTGTGACACATCTCATGTGTTACAAACTCAAAATCCTTCACTCAGGTTAGGCAATTAAAAGAAAAATTTAGTCCTATCACATTATGTATAAATGCTCCGGAGCCTCAAACCTGTGTTTAAGGAATGAAATCAAATTAATCATCATGTCAAATCCTTTCTTGGCTCCATCCACAGCCTGCATCCTTGGAACGTCCTAAAAACAAAAGCCTGTGTGTTAACCAGAACATCACCTTTTATACTCAGTTTCTCCACTTATGATCCAACCTGTGTTATAACCCAAAATAAACTTACACAGAACAGTTATTAATCATGTGTCCCCTCCGTTCATGGTAACTTAAGTTACATCAATGTTTCCCTTTTAGCATTTAGCATTCTATAATGTAATAACATAATCCAACCCCAGTAAATAATTTTCTCAACGCACACATCAATATCCCAAAATCAGCATCCCCAGATTTAAGTCTCCCACTTGTCCGGTTTGTCAACCTTTTATTTATTTCCCCTCTTGGTCCCATCACTCACATTCACTCCCATGCATTCACACATGATATTTTTGCTGATACTGCAGCCTTCAGCGCACGTCATCAGATGCTCCACATCAGCAAAATGAGCTCAATCATTTGTTTTATTTCGTTTTCCTTTTTAGGAAAATAGTTCTCTATATTTTTGACTGGATTGACACGCTGCAATCATTTTTAGACAGAGACTCGCCGCCACTCAGTCTCTGATTGTAATCAATTATAATTCTGTAATGCCCACCTGATTTTCGTACTTGGTAATTTTGTCAACGCCGTCCGTTCACTCTCTTCCAGGCCTGCTTAGAACAAAAATGAAAAAAAAAGAGAGCTGATTATTAGCTCATCAAAGTACAAAACAAAATCACCTGACAGGTTTTTTCCTGAGTGCACTTACTACTACAAAAATTTTTGGGGCCCCTCTCAGACATATCCACGTCTAATCAAACACCCTCTCTGGAAATAAAACAACAGCCTCAAAAATCTGAAACAATCTTAAATTTCACCCGTTCAACACACCGAAAACCTCGTCAAAAGATCAAAGACCGTTTGCACAATGTCACCCTTCCCCACTTTACCATGTGTTCATTCAGCACAAGATAAAAACCAATTTCAACCACATATCATCCTTAAATTATAAATTTCCTGTCCAAATCTGCCCCTCTGAACAGACCTGACCACCGTAATCAAATATCCTGATACTTTACCATTATATTTCTCCAAATACTCTTCAACAGCCACTGCTCTCTCTTGAACTGAACTGAAAGCCTCCGACACACACGCACACAGGAAGTGTCTCTGCTCCAGCTAATTTGCATAAACCCACAGCTCAACAGCCAACTTAACAAGAGGAATACATGTTTAAACCTTATCACATTATTGAATTATTTTCATTTTCTTTCTATAATAATCACTGATTTTGATCACTCAGTACGAGAGCACTCCTGAGTCACTCTTATAGACACTTTTCTTTTGTTTTTTCCATCTATTTTAAATCTTTCCATCTATTCTATTAACCATTCACACCATTCTCTCACTCATACAAGCAGCAAACTGATCTTCATTGCATATGCTTGTATTCTTAGCCAGGTTTTAATCAATGTCTCTATGCATTAAGCTTTGATTAGACAAGCTTCATGAGCTTGTCTTTGTACGGTTAATACATTTTCTGTTTGTGTGTGTATGGGTATATATTATTTTGCATCTATGGCTTCACAGTCTCCCAGACTTCTTCCCAACTCTCCAGTTAAGCAGTCAGTTTTCTTTTCCCCCGAATTACTAACCCACATTTTGATTTCCCACCTTAAATAAAGCACTCCTAGTCTTCAGCCAGGAGCTAGGGCCTGTTTTCCCGGTTCATGGACACATGATTCTGTGAACAATTCAACCAGAAACTTGCCTTAACTTATCCAGTGATGTTAACTTCTAACTTTCTTCCGACTGCTGCTGTAGAGAGTTGGTACGGTTCTGCTTTACCCCTGAAAATAACAAAACTAAGACATTTTCATTATTATCACCAGTGGTTAAATAACCCATTTCTCTATCTCTGATCAGAAACACCAATTATGCCAGGCATGTAAGCGTGTTCTTCCCTGCATTTTATGTTAATTGGGTGTAAACTGCTTCTTCATTAAATTAATTCATTGAGTTCTTCGTTGCCTTGCGATATATTCATGTTAATGTACACTACGTGTAAGCTGTTTCTTCATTGCATCCTATATATTCATATTTAATTTATGCATTTCACCACTGAGCTTTAGATTCAAACTATCTCACTTCTGATTCATTTCAAAAATAATCTCACATGTAACAATTTGTATATGTGTGTTTTCTATTCATTAATATAATTGTCAGTTATTTTGATTATCTTTACCTTTTGTATTGTTTACCTCTTTGTTGCGATGTGGTGGACATCCCTAAACAATTCATGAGTTCAGGCTTCAATTTTCAATTCAATTATATCCTATATTCTCGCAGTCAAACTCGTCCAGCTTCATCTCTCACCGGTCTCTTTTTCATTCACAGTGTCCTGTTCGTGCTTCAAAGCTCCAGCAAACACAGTCTCAACTCAGCTGTTGTCTTCTTCTCTGTTTCTTTACAGTCTTTCTTTTAAGTTAAATCCCAGCATGGCAAAATATCACTCAATGTCCAGTGCTCTTCCACAATTCTTTATCCCACTGTTCAACTGCCCAGCCTGTATTTTCACAGTACATGTTACCTTACTCTTACATGCTGCTGCTGGTCGTCAGTCGTCATCAGTGTTAATGGATCAGTGGCACTGCCGTTTGCCTGCTGTATTCAAGTCCACGATGTTCTGTCGGTCTTCATCAGGCGATTGACTGTCCTTTGAACTTCTTCTCCGCTTCAGGGACAAAGTGAGAGATCCAGCCGCACAATTTCGAGCCAAAGACTGGCTTATTCTCCCAATTCTTTTAATCTACTTTTCTGCTGCTGAACTCAAGGTTGCAAAGTTGAGAGAGTCCACCTGTATTGGCACACTAAAGCATACAATTAGTATTATATTCATTTTTTTTATCTTAAAACCTCGATTTGCTTCATCTTCTTAGAATTTAACTCTGTCCATTTCTCTGGGTGCTCCCCTGACATCATCAGTCACACACACACCTTCCTGTCACACACACAGCAACACAGTATTTCCTATTTCTCTTTCCTGTTTCTACAGATTAATCAAACACTTGTTTTTTCATATTTACAGACTACAAACCCTCTTTAGTTTTACTAAGTCTTGGTGTAAAAACAATACACCTTCCTTTCATACACACTTTTAAATAGAGCTCTTTCAAACATAAAAATAAACTCAACCTCTCATACCATCACTCATGCATTTCTTGAATTAAAAGCACCTTCAAACTTTAAAACATCCTACTTTACATCACAAAAGAAATATATTTCATACACACTTTTAAATGTTCTAACCTCTTTCAGACGCCCTAAATCGTCTCACACACACTGCCTTTTCTCTCAAACTTCTCCCTTTTTCACTCACTCAGACAAATCATACAATCACTCAAATCTAATACTGACAGCATTCACACAATTAAAATCACTCGAAATACGCTTTCATACGAGTATTTTGGACATGCCTTCCATGATCAGAAAGAGCAAGTCAAAAGAAAAAAGAAAAAGAAAACTGAAACCTCTCATAACATCACTGAAGGTCAAATATCTTCATAGACCCAAAAGTAAGCATATTATTTCCCTAGTCAAAAGTCAAACCGTTACTCACAGTAATTTTTAATGTCACAGCCTTTGTGTTTTGAGTCATGGTCAGTGGCCCCTATTTCACAGCAAACACGCACCTCTGTTTCAACCAGCCCTGTCTGACCATCCGTTATTGGAGTCAACACAAGACTAAACGTAAAGCCAGTCATATCTCTGCTATGTTCTTCCAAAACTCCATGGTCTGTTTCCTCCATGGAGTGTACAGGTTACATTACAAAACTACATTTGAAAGCCAATCACACACATGCAAAATGAGACAGCAATTTATCCCGTCCACTGGAACTGAATTTCAAAATCCCTGAATGCACTTGCACAGAAGTCCGGAAAGTCCCGTTCGGCGTCAGTGGGATTTCTATCCTGCCTACAGTATAATTCCAGGGCCCGAAATATAACAATACTACTACATGCAAAATCTAATAATGATAAAATGTTAGTCAAAAAACACGGTGTCAGTACAAAGAGTCAATAAAACACAAGTCCTATTACTTTCAGCAAGTATTACGTCGTTCAAGGACGTGTAAGCAAAACCCATACTCCAATTCTACATGTATCATAAAGTAGTCATCGTATTTAACAACCGTAATGCCAACAAAGTAGAAATAAAAGCAATTCTTCCCTTAAAACACCAATATAAGTCGTCCTTCACCCAGGCTCTGCAGTCAGTCATTAGTTACTCATTAGTAAACAGGAAATGTCACTCTAAATAAGTCACAGGCATCTCATTTACATAGACACAGACACACTCTCAAAATAACCAGCCTGCTGCAGCGCCCGTGGCAGACAGAGCCTATATACAAACATAGAAATTATAACACAGAGACGTCTGATAAATTAAATAATATTTACAAGGCCTTAAATTGCATAACCTACCGAATTTAGACAAAATTTTAACTTAACCCTCCAAGGGACAAACTCCCTGAGTTTTTTGTGATCAATTTAACCAGTCTCGGCCCCGGACCGTGGTCACATATCTAATGCCCTAACACAATTTAAAAGCGTCAACCAACTCAACCCCTGCCGAAAAGCTCTGTTTTGGGGACACTTCACATCCCAGGCTTCCCCGAAGTTTCAAGTTAAAAGTTACACGCCCGAAACCCGGTTTCTACTGACCAAAAAAGTGCAAACCACCGTCCCGGACGGTAAAGTGGTCCAACCACTAGTTATTCTGGAGTGCCCCAAGCTCCACAGTGACCAACTGACTATCCCTCAACTGAGGACAAGGTCTAAGCGTCCTTGACCTTGGCAACCGTTACGTCTGAGCAATGCACTTGTTAGACTCCCAGAGTCCCGTTCTATACAATTTAATTATTTTGAAGACACCCCAAAACTCACCAACCCACCATATCGGTGTCCAAGCCCGGCTTTATATTCAATTGAGACTTTAATGTCACAAACTTCACCAATTACCTATTATTCTAAATTCTCTTTATTCTTATTCCTTTGGGACTTTAACCCGGTACCTTTAGTGAGACTCTAACTCACTTTTACTCTTTTTCTTATTCCTTTGGGACTTTAACCCGGTACCTTTAGTGAGACTCTAACTCACTTTTACTTATAACTTATCATTACTTCAACTTCAACTTCTCATGAGATTTTCACCAAAATCAAAAGAGACATTTACCAGTAATTTCAGTGAGTAGACTTTAATTTCTCATGTCCAATCTGGCACATTTTGGAAATAATTCAACAGGTAGTGCCTTACCTTTGAATAAGCCGGCTTATGTCCACTCACTTCGACCACTGACTCGTGTCTGCTTGTTCGAGCGCCTCGGACCCTCTCGGTCTCAATCTCCAAGTCTCTCCCCTCAACCCTCGGCCAATGCACCAAATGTTACGGGTTCGAAATTGAGGACGAGAGTAAAACAATGATGGTCCAGAAGAGGTCGTTCAAACAATTGATTTTTAATGAATACACGCAGCGTGGGGAGACGTACAATGGAACCCATCAGTTGTAAATCCCCAACCAAAAATACACTTCAGATTGCTTTTATAACATCAGGGTATTATGACGCCCCCTCATGCGTTTACAAGCACATAATTTGCATCTTAAGAACATTATTTGCCTCTTCTACAGACACTGATCAATCTTAACTGCAGAGACAGGAGTTCCCCTTTCTGGCATCCATCCAAATATGGTGGTGAGGTCCCCATGGACTTGTCCTCCTCTTTGCGTCACCTGTTGCTAGGCAAACTCAAATGCAACAAGAAGCTGAATACATTCAGGCCTTTGCTCAGCTACCATTTTACTGTAACAATATACTCAGCATATAAGCTTTTAAGATTATAGATTTAACTCAACGATTTAAGTGGTTCTAACTGCACCTGTAATAAACATGTTAATATTTGATTATGATAACCCTTGTAATACAAATTATAACATAATGCCAGCAACTTCAATAAATGCTTGGATGAAATGATAATTAATGCAATGATAAAGATGATGGTTATGTAAAATAATCCCTGTAATTCCACAGCCCGTGGAGCACGTGCCCACGTTCAAAAAGCCGCTCTGACAGCTCCCCAGAGGGAGAGAGAGAAGCGAGCGAGCAAGCAGTTTGACAGCCGACGCGGTCCTGGCCCTGGTTTCCAGCCCATACCTGTTGTTGTGTGTTTGTGTGAGTCTGTTCTGTGAGAGCAGCTCCTAGTGTGTTAACTTTGTGCTTAGGCACCCATAGGCTGAAGCGGAAGGGGTGAGCCGCCTTTTTCTTTGGAACAGTTTTCTCCTGTTTTCCGGGTTAGGGAGCGAGGGTTAGTATTGTCATTTGTTTGTTTTGTTTCTTTCATAGGGTTTAGTTAGTTTTCTCCGGTGGGATTTAGTTGGTTTTGTTTATTATTTTGGCCTGGGTTCACCCTGGAGCTATGCTTCATTACCTTTAATAAAATCACTTTTTTACTCACAACTGGTTTTGGATGTTTGGCTTGGGAACCAGGGCGGGTATTTGTCTCTCTCTCTTCCAACCTTTATGTGCGTCTCTGCCCGCCTAGACTAGGGGCGTAACACCCTCCATGCATGGTCAGGAGCTTTCTTGTCTTTATGTCAGTGGCTTCTATCTCCTCCTTTTGGCCAACTTATTATACCAGGCCGTCCTCATTTCTGTTGTCAATCTCTTTTCCTTGATATTTGTTTATTATTTGCTATCTTTCTGGCACTATGCCCCCCAGATGGTTATGCATTAATCACCTATGACCGTGATACTCTGTTAAGCCTTCGTATTCCCCCCTATGCTGGGTTGGATCAAGGCTGAAATTTGGGAGACGCTACCTTTCCACGTATTATCTCTTCCACTGGCTCACACGGTTCCCCTTTCTTCCCCCCGCATAAGAAGCGTTATAGGAAGCGGGGCAAACAGAGTGGGTTTCGTGTTCGCTTCAAGGCTTACTTTAAAACATTTGCTGCAGCTAATTCCCTCACCACCACGGGGATTATACAACTTCCATCCGCTTGGGATCCATTATCCTTCAGGCTGCTCAGCCATCGCTGGATCTGTCCGGTCAGTAAACAAGCCTGTCCGGCTTCTAAGGTAGTCTCTCTGCCTGATCGTGGTTGGATTGGGTCCCCCAGAGATGGTGTACAGCACAGGTATTTAAGCCAACTACAATGTGCTTCCAGCAGAGATAAAATGCCTATCTCTCGGATGGCTTTATGAAACGCAAGATCGCTGGCGAATAAAACCTTCATCTTTTTTTCTTTTTTTTTGCTTGCCTGTCGCGTTTGGATCTTTAGCCATCAGAATTGTTGTCTGAAGGCCAAGAAAGATGCCAAGTGGATTTGCTTTACCAAGTGGATCATCATGGCCTTGCCATATTGGTCCATTTGATTGACCTTTATTATAATTATGTATTTATTTTATTTACGTTTTTTAAAGACGGGAAAGACATGACTGGGGGATAGGACAGGGAGAAAGAATGAAAAAAAGAGAGGGAGAGAAAGAAAAATAGAGGGGAGAAGAGATGGTGAGAAAGGAGGGAAGGAGAAAAAAGAAAAACAAACAAAACACCTGGATCACCTGTATGGAGATAAAAAACCAGAAGAGAAAAGAAACAACAAAGAGCAACATAATAAAAACAACACCATCACAATAAACTAGCTAACAATAGATAACAGTAGATACTTTTTTAATTTCACCTGTTGAGAATGAAAAAAGAAAATAAGCAGAAGAAAACGAGAGCAATAGATTAAACAACATCACGATGATATCAATCAATCAATCAATCAATATAGTTTATTAATCCTAAGGGAAATTAGGGAATATAACTGTAAATACTAAATATTAAACATTATTGTGCGCTGTAAGATCGACAGCGCACAGTGTGCTTTGAGGTAGGAGCCAAAAAAGGTGTAGTTTGTGTGTGTGATCACCCGTGTGTACACCTGTGAACATGATCGCGCTTGTTTTTGAAAAGGTTCCTTCATGTAATGATCTGCTAAAGGGTGTGGGGGGCCACAGCCCCGTCCACCAGGGCATGAAGCAGGTATGGAGGAGATCAAAACTCCAGACATCCAGAGGCCCTCAGAACACAAGAGACCAAGGAAGACCAACGGAGGGGCAGTCGCACCACTATCCCAGAAAGAGCTGACGAGAGTCCCAGATGAGAGGTCACTCAGCAGCCACAGAGCAGAAGCCAGGGGAGGTTGCAATGACGTGCCGTGAGCTCAGCCAGCAGCCAGCTGTGCCAGAGTGACCGAGCCCCAGGCCGAGAGGCCGAGGGCACCCCACCCCCGAAGTGGCCCGAGCGAGCCCCAGGCTCCAGGCCCCGATAAGCAGCCACCAAGGAGTGAGCCGGTGTGTACCTGGACGCCCATCCCCAGACACAAAGAACCACCAAAGCACCGATGTCTGAGGGCGTCTGCCACTGGTAGGGGAAGTGGTGGGGGAGATAGGCCTCCATACCTTGGAGGACCTGGGATGTCCCCAGAGAGGTGGCGTCTGATACCCGACCTGACATATGGACACAGACAAACAGGCACACACAGATACAAACATCCATTCCCACCCTCATGCTCTCATATGCAATTACTCAACACTCACCCAACGTGGAGACAGACATAGAGAGACACTGTACACACAATCACACTCCCCAAGTGTACTCTAAGCCCCGGGTCTAGGTACCCTTGCCCCTGGAGGGGGAAAATGCACCAAGACCCAGGTGGTGTTACCCTTTTCCCTGGGGTGGGGAGAAGCAGACCGTCCCGGGGAAACCTTCATCTTAAATGACCTCTTCCTCACCTCTCGGCTTGATGCTCTGTTACTGACTGAAACTTGGATTTGTCCTGGTGAGTCCTCTTCCTTTCCAGAGCTACTTCCCCGAGATTGTGTGTTCTTCAGTTGACCGAGACCCTCAGGAAGAGGTGGAGGCATAGCCTCTGTTTTAAAAAAACAAACTTAAAGTTCGGCAACTGCCCTCTCCTACCTATTCTATTTTTGAGGTTCAATTTTTGGAGCTTGCTGGACCCCCGACGATTCTATGTGCTGTGATTTATCGACCACCCAAATATAATAAGTCTTTAATTTGTGTATTTGCTGACTTCTTAAGTTCATTTTTATTAAGTTATGACCAAACTCTTATTACTGGAGATTTTAACATACATATTTGTTGTGCTGATGAACCGCTAACCAAGGATTTCCTTGCCCTAATTGACTCTTTTAATAAACTTACACAGTGGGTCAGGGAACCAACTCATCTTAAAAACCATACCTGGGATTTGGTCCTCTTATATGCTTTGGATATTTGTACTATGGACATCGATAATGCTGGTATTTCTGACCATTTTTTGGTCATGTTTGATGTTGAGCTACATGCAACTGAATTAAATTCTAAAGGCTGTCATCGCCCTGTACGTATCATTAACTCTGAGACTGTGGCTAACTTCATTACGGCCTTTTTAAACTGCCTTTTTTGATCCAGATTGTACGGATACTAACTGTTATACACCTCCCTTGGTTGACGATTTTGCCAATGCTATGTTATCCACCTGTTGCTCCATCATAGATACTGTGGCCCCTATAAAGATGAAACGTCCCAGAACTTCTCATCAACCATGGCTAAATGACACTATACGAGCCTTACGACGTTTCTGCCATCAATCTGAAAGGAGGTGGAAAAAAGACAGGCTTCAGATATCCTATGACATTCTTTGTAGGAGCCGCTTTCTATACCAGAACTCTGTTAAGGCAGCTAAAGCAGCTTTCCTATCAGACATTATTGAGACTAATAGCCACAACCCCCGAATGTTATTCCAAATTTTTAATTCAACGATAAATCCCTGTCCTGGATCTTCGAGCTCGGCCTCCCAGCCTCTCTGTGAGCAAGTTCTTTATCATTTTATTGGAAAAGTTTTAATACTGAAGGCTTCACACTCTCACTCTCTTGTGTTGAATCCTGTTCCGGTTTTAGGATGCATGTCGACCTTTTCTCACTTTGAGCTGTTATCAATTCCCAATCTTAAGGGATTAATTGAACGATTGAGAAGCTCAAATTCTATGCATGATATCCTTCCATCCCATATTATCAAGGAAGGTTTTGAGGAAATTGGGCCTTGCATCTAATTTTTAATGAATTTATCATTGTTAGTGGGCTGTGTCCCGACTGCTTTTAAACATGCGGTAGTGCACCCTGTTCTTAAAAAAAGTAATTTTGACCAGAAAGACCCTGCAAATTATAGGCCAATCTCAAAACTTCCGTTTTTATCAAAAATTTTAGAGAAAGCCGTCTTTCTCCAAATTCAGGCCTACTTAGTTGCAAATAATATTACTGACAAATACCAGTCTGGCTTTAAGCCAAACCATAGTACTGAAACGTCCCTGCTAAGAGTCTATAATGATCTTCTTGTATTTGCTGACTCTGGTTGCCCTGCCGTTTTAGTTTTATTGGATCTGTCATCAGCCTTTGACATGGTTGATCATAATATTCTCTTGATATCCACGCCATCCCTGCAATATATCAGTTCAGACAGTCACGCTAAATGAAGCTTAAGACCTTCTTAAAGCTGAGTGCTTAACAACTCTTTATGAGCACATTTGCAATGTGTGTATGAAAAATGATTATAAACGCTTATTTATTTTACTTATTTACTTAATCTTAATTTACTTAATCTCAATGCTCTTTATGTGTGTGAGCGACACTTTTCATTTTATTACACACACCCAGGGTAAGATATACACCATCCCCATATCAGCATAAATCTCCACTAGAAAGCACACTCCAAAAATTTTGTCTATCAGGATTTACGCCTCTTTTTGCTTCAAGCAGATACATAACATATAGATATGTAGTGAGAGGGGATATTTTACTGTTGTTTTATCATCGTATCAGAATCATATAATAAGCATTGCATTAAAGCATTTATTGAAGCTATTGACAGTACATTAAAGTTTGGATGACAGTGATTGTTAAAACCTCATGTTAATCTTCTATTTACAGGTGTTAGTATAATCATATAATCTTTTGTTGCAGGTGTAACCATGATCATCTTTAAACATATTGTCGCTTGGTGCTTATTATGGAGTTGTGCTCAAGTTAATAAGGGTTAAAAGCTACAGTCAGCGGGATGTCTGGCTGATCTATTGTGTGAAGCGACTTCGAGCTGGAAGGCCGCACATGCTTACAAGACACTTACCATCATGTTATCTTATGATCTTTTATTTAGTTATATCTTTTGTTAACCTTTAAGTAGTGTGTATTGGCAATAATTAATCATTATTTCATTTAATCATCATCATTAATTGTTAGCTCATTAAAGAATTTCTTTAGGCTGTCGGTCTTATGTTACAACTACTATTACAGGTATCGTCATAATCCCATATTAACATTTTCTATTACAGGAGCAGTGATAATCATTTTTATATACATGCATTGTATTTTTGTGCTTGCCAAAGAGGGGCTCGATCAACTAGTGGAGGGTCGGAAACTTTGTTCGGCGTGAGGACCGAACAATCTATTGTGTTAAGGACCTTGAGCTATGGAAAGAACACGCTTACAAAACACATATACCATGTTATTCACCATTATCCTTTATTCATTTATGTTCTTTTTATTAAGCTTTGAATGGTGGAATTTGATTGGAACATTTATTCAACATATCACATGTGTGGTTTCAGTTAGGTTATTGCACACATGACGGGTTGGCCTCTGTCCTTATAGACAGAGTGAAGGCTGAGGCCTAGGCACACGCACACACACAAGCAGTAGTTAAACTCATGTGAAGGGAAGAGTTCAAATATTTAGAAAACAGTTTGCAAGGCCTTGTAGCTGTTTGAATATGCTTGCAGGAGAGACGGTTTGCTCCAGGGGATAAGCAGAGTGGAAGATTACTGGGAAGGATCTGGCCTCGGGAAGAAGAAGATGTTCTTCCAATGGGTTGAAAGTTGTCAACATTGATTGTATTGTACCTACTTTACGCATGAGGGGGCGTGCTAATACCCTGATTTCATATATAAACTATTGTTGTGTGGTTTTCGGGGAGAGAGTTTTGCTGTCTGCGTGCAGTCTTTGTCTCCCACACGTGTGCATTAAAATCATCGTTTGACTTGACCCGGCCGAACCAGTTTTGTTATTTTGGTTTTCCTCTTGTATCCATCCCCAATATTTTGAACCCGTAACAGTTTTGGGGGCTCGTCCTGTGGTATTGGGGTGGAAATTGAATCTGGAGGCTTGGATGGTCCGAGGTGGTCGAACGGACAGGCGCGAGCCAGTGAGCTGAAGTGAGTGGGCAGACCGGTCACATCTAAAAGGTGAGGCACTACCTGTTGAATTATTCCAAAGTGTGCCAAATTGGACATTGACAAAATTAAAAGTCTGCTCACTGAAGTTACTGGAGAAGGCCTGTTTTGATTTTGGTGAAAATGTCATGAGAATTGAAGTTAAAGCAGTTGGACTGCTAAGTAAAGTTAAAGCAGTTGGACTGCTAATTAAAGTTAAAGCAGTTGGACTGCTAAGTAAAGTTAAAGCAGTTGGACTGCTAAGTAAAGTTAAAGCAGTTGGACTGCTAAGTGAATTTAGCGTGATAGGTAATTGGTTATTTTTTGGGTTTGAGTCCCAAAGTGCTTCGACAGGTCATACCCGTTTCTGGGGTGTTGACTGATGTTTCAAAGTATTATAAATTTTTCTAGAACGGCAGTTGGACTGCTTAGAAGCGCAGAGCCCGGAGGTTGTGCTCCCTCTTTGGTTCGGACGCGGGCCATCGACCTATCTTCTAATAGGGATAACACAGTTTGGCTTAACTGCAGATTACAGGGCAGCCTGGAATAAGCTAAGAGTTTGAGTCTCTTTGTTTGCGCTTTTTTGGGTAGCAAAGGTTGGACCTTGGGTGTTGGACACTTTTAAATTGAGTTAGGGATTTTAGAGATGAGGCCAAAAACTGTTGGACAGATACTGGTTAATTGATCACAAAAAAGTTGGACTTTATCGGTTGGACCGTTAACTTAAATTTGTCAAAATTGTTTAGGCGCTAAAGCTGTCAGGCCTGAGAGTGATTGTATATATAAGACGTCTTTGTAATATAAATTGAGAGTTTGGTGTGAAAGGCGGCTCTGTGTGACAGAGGGCTGGTACTTCCTGTTTAGCGTATTACTGAGTTTTATAATCATGATTTGCAAATATTGTTAAAAGCCTGTAAATAAGACGCTGATTCTCTACACCATAATAGTATGAATGAGTTTTGATTCATTGTTGTGAATGTATGATTGAGGACTGCGGTTGGCATATTTTCCTTGTCGATGCAAAGCTGGGTGTTTTAAAGGTTGAAAATGATTTTGATTCAAGCAATGTATTTGTGATGCCATAAGACTCAGAATTTCTCTTTTCTTTCAGTCTGAAAACACGTAGATAGATATGATTAATAAATCCAGGTACCTTTTTGAGTTTAGTATAATGTATGGTGTATCACTATACTCTATGCTGAAGTTAGATGAGTGCTTACAATGTCGATTAACTACTATGAGTTAATTTGTAAGAAAATTTGAGGGTATTTAGAAAACCAGATAGATATTCCACAGTAGTAAGCTGTAATACAATACAATCAGCTGTAATACAATAATAAAAAAAGTTAAACAGTAATGAGCTGACAGAGAAGTTTGTCATCCTGAAAGGATTGAATGATGCTCTGCCTCTGTGGTCAAGTTCAGACACAGGCTTTAAGCAGTCATGAGCCACTAATAAGCGTGACAGAGCAATAAGCTTAAACAAAGTACATTTGGTGAATAACTCTGATAGAAGAAAATCTATGAGCACGCAATAAAGTGGACTTGTTAGGGCAGTTTAACATAAGTCTGGTGAAAAGTTTAAATTGATTTGTACTTACAGACAGACTTTAAAGAAAATGTTATTGGAAACTGATAAAATCATAAAATGATTTGGTTCATTTTTGTGGTGTGAAGCATGATTTTATAAGATCTTTAAGTGGTTATTCTTTCAGTTCAATAATATAAGCATTTACATTTAATTTACGTTACTCTTTGGTTCTATCATTATATAGGGTGGGATTAAGCACGAAGTTCACCACTATATGTGGTGTAGCAACTTCATTTTATGTAGATAAAAGGCATGCTTATTTCAGGGCTGTGCCGAATTGAAATTTCACATATAGGGGATCCTCTTTACATGAATTGCATTTGTCACAGTGAGTACGAATAAAGGATTAAATACAGTGAATTTTCTTGAGGGTGTGTGTGTTTCTAGGCATAATTACTACTGTTCGTCTGTTTTTGTTTTGTTTTTTCTCTTTATGTTTAATTACAGGCTGCTTAGCCGACCCTGGAAGCCGAGGCTGACCTGGACTCCTGCTCTCCCCTCTACCATCTTCGACGTGACCCTGACCAAATGCTGCAGCAGCTGGACCCATAACAACAACCTGAAAATGTAAACAGTGCTGCAGGAAAGCGATCTCATGCAGCAGAGACAGAGAGCGTTAAATCCAAGGCCCGTTTCACTACACGGGGGAAATTTCCAGACAGCTTCAGCTGACAGAGCTGTGACGAGACGCCCATTAAGCCCGGATGAAAGGTGAGGCCGAGCAACAGAATGCTGACCTTAACAACTCTGCATTAACACTGTGCAGGACAGTGATGGACCAACACGGCAGCAAAAAAGGCGTGCCAGAGACAGGAGGAGTAACTGAGGTCAGGAGGCACCTCAGAATGGACAAAAGCACGAGAAGAAAATAGGCTGAAGGCACAGGTGTCGGGGCTCGGCCAGGAGCTGACCTCTGAGAAGAGCCGGACAGCAGACCTGCAGAAGGCCTTGGGGCAAAGCAAGGAAAACATCAATAAGCGTCAATATGACGTGTACGGAAAAGACTCTGAGGTTTCTGCCCTCAGTAAGAGCTCAAGGCATCAGAGCAGAAACTGAGCATGGCTAAGGAGGAGCTGGCTGCTAATCGAACCCATCAGTCAGGCTTAGAGTGCCAGATCCAGGATTTGAAATCAGACCGGAGCTGGCTGGAGCGGGAGGTTGCCAAACGGGACGAGAAGCTCCAACAGCAGGAGCAAACCCTGAAGGAGCTACAGAAGCAAAAGGGTCAAGTTAAGGAGGAGCTGGACAAGGAGAAGATGCAGGTTTCACCTGCGATGAACATGGACACTGGAGAAAAGGACTGCCTGATTTGGGGCCAGAACCAGGACAGACTGAACTTTGAACAGCAGCAATGGTGGCAAACAGACTGAAATGGAGGAGGGCAGGACCCCAGGAGACGCTTCAGGCTGTGGTTTACCCAAAGCATCAGAACAGGAAAGCGATGAACCAAACACACACAAACACACACACACGTCTACATACACTGACTCAGAATGAAGAGAAATACACACATGAACAGATGTGCACTCGTTGATTGAGTGAGAAATGACATACACACATACACACACACACAACCACACACGCACACAAATCGAAATGCTGAGGCATTAGAAGTGATCCACACACGTACACATGCACATGCTTGTGCAATGAAGAGTCATACACACACGCGCTGATGCAATGAAGAATGCTTTGCTAACAAAAATGCTTATGCTGATACACAAAAATGCTGCACACAAACATTTAAATACATAATTTTTATAAGAAGCCATGGATTACTTAAATTGTGTTTCATGTCACCCAGAGGGCATTTGTGTAGATTTAGGGGACAGGGTCTAAAGCAGTTTGGTTATGAAAACAATGTCTGTGCGTGTTTTTGGCTCAGGGCCTGCACTGAATTGTTTACTGTGCTTCACACAGCCCTGGTGAGGAACAGTGGCACAGAGTGAAAATGATGAATTAACAGTGTAAATTTTATTTCGGAGCACCACATTTTTTGTGATTGAGACTTAATTGAAGGAGGAACACACGGGAAAAGAAAAAAAAAAGAAGAAAAAAAAGGCTTTGGGTTCATGTAAACATCTCACGTGTGTTTAACACAATTGCCTTAGTCTTTAAAGTTAAGTGTAACTATATAGTGTAGAAAGTACATGATATGCAGAAAATTGGGTCTAAAAAGTCTAACTTGTAATTTGAACACAATAATTTCATGTTTCTATGAACGTAATTAAACCACTTAGGATCTGTACAAAATTAAACAACTTTATTTTTTCGGGTTGAGATAACACGATACAATCTAGTAAGAGTGGTCAGTTGCTGAACTCATGGAATTCACAAGACCGCGGAAGATTTCAAACTGCAGGAAAATCACAGAAGTTATAAGAGGCAGACAACGGCACACACACCACATGCATGCTATTGTTATTTATTGTGGATTAACCTGTCAAGGGCAAGAACAAATGAATTCTGCATCAATACAGGAAATCATATCTTTCCTGTATTTCCTAGATGGTTGGCATGCTGGGTAGTGCTGTTGCTTAATAAAAAGAAGGTCCTGGGTTCAAGTCCACATTCTGGCTAGTTTGCAGTGGTTTCTCTCTGGGTATTCTGGTTTCCTGCCACAGTAAAAAGTCATGTAGTTATTAGAGCTAGGTTAATTGAGGATTCTAAATTACCAGTGAATGTAAGTGTAAATGGTTGTTTGTTTTTATGTGATAAACTGGCGAGCTGTCCCCGCCTATCTCTTCAGGGTTATTTCCCAGCCCTCCTGCAACCAGGATAAAGGTAGGGGGATGGTAGTTGTTGTAGACCCATTTAATTTTTATTAAACCAGGATCTAGACTTTGTTAAACAGCATGTAATATGAAGACAACTTGTAGTATTTAAGTGACCAAGTAGTATTTGGAAAAAGTTTTGATTAGTGTGAATAGTGTGAATTTAAATGACAGAAGTGTGAAGGATTAAAATATTCAAAGAACTCAACTTACTTAATCTGAACATGTTTTAATCGTGTTCATGAACAGAAAATGCACAGGTTTACTGAATATGAAAAGTTGTGTTGATTTAACTCGGTCGTTTAGGTTTCTGACAAAGCGAAACATTTGTGTACAACCAGAGTCCACTATTGAACCAAGTAAACCCAACATGTTTTTGTTTTTTTTCTCTCAGGGCAAAAAGGAGTTACGGTACCTGTATTCCTATACAATATTGTCCCGGGAGGGAGAAAAACTTTTTGGTGAAGTTTTGGTTGATTTTTGGGTTTTGCTTAACACTAGGTTGATTTTATCAGTGATGTTTGGGTTGTTTTCTTTCTCTAAGAGAGAGAGATGGTTTTATGTTTGGACATGTTTGCAACGGGCCCCAGTATTTGGTATTTCATTAGTATTTTTTGGTTATGTTTGTTTTTGCTTTTGTTACAGTGCACTGAAATAAGACAATCTGAGAGGGGTGATCCACCGGTGGTGATATTTTGGTATTTGGTGAGTTCCTGATTTAACAAATCAGCTCTTTAATCCAGGCCTGAGAAATTGAACTTTAAAGCGCTATAAAATATTCTTACTGAAAACAGTTGCAAAGTGTGCTTCTCCATGATTATAATGGGCTTTGGAGAAATTCACTTATATGGGACACTGATCACATGAGACGTCCTGAGTCTAGAAGGATTGCAGCGAGTCAATCCAGTCCCAAAAACAAGGAATTGTTTCCTTTAAAATGATGACGTCATCTTGCTGGTGATGGAAACTCGAATAGGTTGCGCGTGAGACTCCATTATCAGCAATATCTGGTGTGAAGGTGTGTGAATGTATGGAGGTAACTAGACTGTGATGGACTGACGACAAAAAGTTTTAACTGACCAGAGACTGAGATAAAGACTGCACCAACTTTAGGATTAATAAATTCCACAGACAAATCACCGAGCCTGTGAGGGAAAGAGTGGATGTTTTGTCTTGCCTTGTTTTTGTAGGAAGATAACAGAGACTGGAGGGGGAGAATGTAGCTTCACATGAGAGTGTGGAGCTGCAGACTTAACCCTTTGGTGGCTAATTCTGAGTTACTGATGTTTGCATTAAGAAAATTGTGTTTTAGTAGCTGTGTTTTGATTAAAGTCATTACATTATATCCACCTTAAAATGTTGGGAATGTCAAATGCTACAGTGAAGGAAAGGTTTGATTTTACTAATGACTGAACATGTTATTATTAACCATAACAGGCCACTGTAAAAAGTCAATTAACTTTTATAGAGAAAAAGCCAAAACTTTAATAATATGTATGAATAACAGGGAAATGGAAAACTTCACATTCAGAATGGAGATATGTAATAACAAACACTGGTCCATGTGAATTAGGTTCTTTCTTGAAACGGTCAGGAATTTAAAAAGTAGAATATAACCGACAGGGTCATGTGATAGGATGTAGTGCTGACCAAGAGCAAGCTGAAGAAAGAGAAAACTATCGTGTTTAGTTTTGATAAATTTGAATTAAACTGTACCATTACACTCAGAGGATCAATATGAAATCAAAATATATGCAAATTTTGTATGAAGAACATGACTGATAACTGTTCTGTCCTGAGCTTTTGTTTCTTATAGCACCCGCTTGACCACACCAACAGCCTTTCGCCACCGAAGGAGAGTAATTGCGAATATTTGAGGGAGAAATATTACCAGTGAGAAAGGTAAGCCCCGATGGGGGTGATAACACCATAGATTTCACTTAAATTCTTATAATCTGATACCAAACATAACATTTCTCCAAAACTCTGTTGTTGTTGTAAATCTAGTTTGTCTGGCATCTGAATTACGCAAACACAGAGGTCATCCCACATAGGGTCCACTCGTTAAAGGGGGACAGAGGGCCTTAGGACTGAGAAGCAGCAATGGACCTCGCAAAACTGGATTATGAGGTGTAGGTGATCTCTTTTTAAATAAAAAAAGGAGATCAAAGGGGGACGTTTAAGATTATTATATCGTTTATGCCACGTTATACCCCTAATTAAAGATTGTGAAACTATTATGTAGTTTTAGTTTGCATTCTTCTCCTGAATTAGAAGAAGGTGATAACTATTACACTTGTTAAACTGATTTGTATTACATTGGACTGCTGAGTTATTGTGAATGAATGATATTGTTTTATGATGCATTATACTGCGGAGATATAAGAAATACTGTTTTCAGAGAGTCATGACCTTATTGAAGGAATTGAATGAATTGAATTGAAATTTTATTTCAGTCTACAACAACAACAGATTATAATTTTACATAAAAGTACTCAAACAGTAACCGAAAAAGGAATAGGCTGAAGCCTTGTGGCTTATACTTATCCTATCCCTTACCCCCATAGAAATAATTAAATCCTTAACCAAGAATATAAATAGCATTGATAAATAAGTTGTATAACAGTTTGAAAAGAAATCAATGATAAATCAAGAAATTAAACCATCACAAAATTTTTAACTAACCAAATTTCTATAACCTTGTATAATACAAATTTTTAAAATCTTCCTGAAGAATGACAAAGGAAAACACATATTCAGTTCATCATTAAGTCCATTCCATAATTTCACTCCCAAAACTGACACACATCTATACTTAACATTGGTTCTCACTCTAGGTATTTTAAAATTATAAGACCCCTTCAAATCATATTTTCCATTTCTTAGTTGAAACATACTTAAAATACAAATTGGAACATTGTTTTTCATCACACGATATATCGTTTCTAAAGTTTTAGAATATATAATGTCCATGAATTTTAACATAGATGATCCTACAAAAACTGGTTGGTGAACTCCCTATATCCAACTTTATTTATTATTCTAATAGCTCTTTTTTGCAATTTAAATATTGAATCCAAATATGTTTTGTATGTGTTCCCCCAAATTTCTGCACAGTAGGTCATATAAGGCAAACAAAGGGAAGTATACAATAAATAAAGACAGTTGTTATTCAAAAAATCTCTTGTTTTATAAAGAATAGAAATAGACTTGGATGATTTCCGTTTCACATGTTCTATGTGGGGCTTCCAACAAAGTTCATCATCAATAATTACTCCTAAAAATTTTGTCTCATATACTCTTTCAATTTCAACATTATTTAAATTGAATTTTACTTTAATATTACTTTTACTACCTGCAAATAACATAAATTTTGTTTTACTTTCATTAAGTGATAGTTTATTAAATACAAACCTTATTTGTCTGATTAGAAGAGAGCAGAATATACCGGAGAGGTTTTCTGCCTCATCTCATCAGGAGGAGATAAAACGGGAGCCAAGGCCGCTACTTAGGTGCCGTGTGAGAGAAAGAATGTGCGCGTTTAGGCTTTTACGATGGTTTATGCTCAAAAGTGCTGAATTGTGGGGAATAACGTAATTGTTGATTGAGCATTTACACACCAAGCATTGTCTCTCCTTCAGCCCAAAGACCGAAAGAATTGGGAGAACTTAACAACTAAAGATTCATATAATCTTGACAACAAGCATAAAAATTCTCCAAAATTTAGAGACAGAACAGAGTTCTGGATAAACATAATTTAGCGAACCACAGAAGGATGATGTAAGTAGACACAATTTCGGGCTCCCACATTTTGTGGGAGCAACGTAAATAACAGTAAAAAACTTGTTAATGTACAACATTAACGAGTTTTTTAATATTATTCAAATGCAAACATGGAAATAACGAGTAGAAAAAAAATCATTCATTCTTACCTTATACTAATCATGGTGCAGGCCAGTGCAGTGCATGACCTGATGCCTTCTCCGGTCAATTCCGCTGAAAGTAATTCAAATGTCCCGCTCTACTGTAGAAGACAATGAATACCTGGGGGGATGTACCAATGTGAGAGGGGTGCTGCGGAATAGTCCAAGTGATCGCTGCTTTAATTTCGGTCAACTATACATAAATTGCACATAGACACGATTTTTTAAAGCTGGTGAACTAGACCAAGTCATTGATAACAAATGAACAATAAATCTACTTTCTCTGGTACTTTATACCCGATCAGTTGCAATGCAATTTAATGCTCAACTACAAATCGATGGTTTTTGATGGTGACCGGAGCCGAATGATCGTCAACTATAAATAGACGTTTTCTCGACGTTGTTGTTGTCACCTGGTCGACTACAAATAGATCAAATATCAATGACAAAAAAACAAGGTAAATCAACATTGTTACAACGTCCCTATAGTGAGACCGTCTGTTTACCACAGTATTTCAATGTTGTTACAACATTGGAATTTCAACCCCGACCATATACGACGGTTCGGATGAAAAATCAACATAGATTCAATGTCGTCTTGCTATCTGGGGTGAGACCTGAGTCTGGGAACCGCCCCTGGTGGGCAGAGCTCGTCTTTGCCCTTTCATAAGCTCAGGTGTGGGCAATTAGGTATTTTTCAGCAAACCTGAAGCTGCGAGTGCTCAGTCCAAGTTGGAGTTTTTAATTTCTTTCTATGAAAGTCTGATGCGGGTCCCCCTAAACTTCTGCTAGAACGGTAGGTTACACAAAAATGTACCACTTGAGCTCTGGCTGTTGGCAGAGGTTTACAGTTATTTGCACCCTTGTAGGTGGGAAACATTGCGTTCCTGTGAGAACAGTATAGTGGACTTCACTGCCACTGACCCACATTTATTAGGGTGTGACGTGAACTTGTGGACAGGTAACGAAAACAATACAGTTGAGGGATATTCCTGTGTTTCACTGTCCAGCATAAGTCATCTCCTGCCTTTTATTTACAGAGTACCGAGCTGGTGCTTTGCCAAGTTGATTTCTGGCTGCGGGCAAAGGACCCGACACATCAGTGTGTTTTAATTTGTTTTAAACTGGTGTAATTCGACCGACTGTGACTGCTGCGGCTGTCGATTTTGTTTGTTTTTTTTTGTTTTGTTTTTCTGTATCAGTAGGCACCAAAGATATTGATACTTTTAGTATTTTAACCTTTTTATTCTATTTGTGTGTGTGTGTGTGTGTGTGTGTGTGTGTTTGCTTGCCAAAATCGGGGCCTTCTATTAGCTCACACACCAGTCAATTGGGGACACCTCTCCCTTTGGGGACCAAAACCACTGTCCCCAATTAGATTTACCTCTTAACAGCATTCAGCATGCTCTAAAACATATTTTAATCCAAAAATCTCACCTGTCCCCAAAAGTGACATTTTTTTTTAGATTTTTTGTGTATGTGTATGACATTGCCCCCCAAATTTTTCGCAATCTGTGTATAACTCTGTAAAAGTGACATTTCTTGGATTTTTTTTGGGTGTGTGTGTATTACCTCTCCCTAACCCTTGTATTATTATAGTGTAAGATTTCTTTTAATATAATGATCTTTGTTGAAAATCTTATTCAACATTCTTTTGTGTGAATGGTTTTATATAAACAAACATTTGTTCTCTTGACTAAATAATAGAAATCAGTAGACTATTTGTTAGAAAGTAGATTATGTTTTCAAAAGGTAAAGAGGACACTAGAAAATACAAAAGAGTCATATTTCACGTAATTATGATATAAATAGCTTTGAGGGGATAGGTTAATTGGATAATCCAAATTGTCACTAGGTGTTAATGTGTGAGTGAATGTGAGCGTGAATGGTTGTCTGTCCCTGTGTGTTGGCCCTGCGACAGACTGGTGACCTGTCCAGGGTGTACCCCGTCTCTCGCCCTATGACAGCTGGGATAGGCTCCAGCGCCCCCCGCGACCCTGGAAAGGATAAGCGGAAGCGAATGGATGGATGGATGGATGGATGGATAGCTTTAATATTTTTTTAAAGAATTATTTGGCATGATGTGAAGCCGATGCATGAAATAATGGAGCACTTTAGGTTTATATTTGCTTTCTGAACTGCAGTGGAAGGAAGAAGACTCCCTTACTACATTTATTTATATTAAATAATTTGTATAGCACTTTAGAGCACACCTTTCACTTTATTAAAAGCACCTTATCAAGCACTTTATTTAGCATTGCACTTTAAGCATGGATTTGCACAGTAAAACATTTGCACAAAAAAGTTTAATTATTTATTGAATATTTATTGGGAATTTTAAAATCAGTTGGTAGCCTTGTTTTAGATCCTGCACAGCTGCTCCTCGTCAAGGAATGTGGTGGTTGTCTGTGAGGAGAAAAGAATGGTGATTGTGATTAAGGTTTACCAGTAAGGAAAACTAATGCAAATGTTTGTGTGAAATCTAGGAATAAAAGTGGTGCAAATAAGTGTTTGTAAGATAATGATTACTCACCTTTCTTGCCTGTGTCCTCTTCAAGGTATTTGGGCAAATGTTTTCCTGGGGGTCCAGACACCATTTAAAGGTTCCGGGAGAAACCATTGGAGTGGTGAATCTTTTTGTGCTTGGGTTTCTGGGTTTTTATAATATTGGGTTTGGTGTAAAATTAAAGTGTGAACTATTTATTAATATGAAAATGTGAAATGTATTTATTTATTCTAATTGATATATTGTATACCGTATTTTCACAACCATAAGGCGCACTTAAAAGTCTTAGATTTTCTTCAAAAAGTACGGCGCACCCTATAGTGCAGTGCGCCCCGTGTGTTGTAAAGAGGACGTAGTAGAGAACACCATGAGAACGCTAAAGGGTGAAGTGTGGGCGTTGACTGTACCGGTGTACAATCGCACATACCTGTATAAAAGAACAGGTATGTGCCTTATGTAGATGAGATAAGATGGCCTTTATTAGTCCCACAGGTGGGAAATTTGTTTTGTTACAGTAGAACATTGTTTTAACAACCCTGAAAATGGCAAAGAGACACACTTACGAAGCACAGTTTAAACTGAAGGCCATCAGCTACGCGGAGGAACATGGGAATCGAGCAGCCGCGAGAGAATTTAAGATTAATGAATCGATGGTTCGCAAGTGGAGGAAGCTAGAAAACAAGCTCCGGCAGGTCAAGAAAACGCAGCTGAGTTTCCGCGGACATAAGGCGAGGTGGCCTGAGTTGGAGGGAAGACTCGAGCGCTGGATCATCGAGCAAAGAACGAGTGGGAGAAGCGTTTCGACGGTCACCATTTGGCTAAAAGCAGTTTCACTTGCAGACGAAATGAACATTTCCAAGGAGGTCCGTCTTGGTGCTTTCGTTTTATGAAACGGTGCCATTTTTCCATCCGGACCAGGACTACGGTAGCGCAGCAACTTCCAACGGATTATAATGAAAAGCTGGCCATCTTCCGCTCCTACTGCAGCAAACACATCGGCGACAAAAGCATCCAGCCCAGCCACATCATGAACATGGACGAGGTGCCGCTCACTTTCGACATCCCGGTGAGTCACACTGTGGAGAAGAAGGGGACCAGCACGGTAGCAATACGCACAACGGGGCACGAAAAGTCTTCTTTTACTGTTGTGCTTGGCTGCCATGCTAATGGACAGAAACTGCCACCTATGGTGATTTTTAAGAGAAAGACTTTGCCTAAAGAGAAGTTTCCAGCAGGAATCATCATTAAGGCAAATGAAAAGGGCTGGATGGATGAGGAAATGATGAAAGAGTGGCTGAGGGAGGTGTATGTAAGGAGACCAGGTGGTTTTTTTCCACGCATCACCGTCGCTCTTGATCTGTGACTGTATGCGTGCCCATCTCAAACCCAATGTGAAAAAACAAGTGAAACAAATGAACTGTGAGCTTGCTGTCATTCCAGGAGGCCTGACAAAGGAACTCCAACCGCTGGACATCGGTGTGAACCGGCCGTTCAAAGTAAGGCTGCGAGCGGCGTGGGAGCGATGGATGACCAATGGAGACCACAGTTTCACCAAGAGTGGAAGGCAGCGCCGGGCGAGTTACGCCACAATTTGCGAATGGATTGTAGGTCCTTGGGCTAACATGTCTGCTGGCACTGTTGTTCGAGCTTTCGCAAAAGCCGGCATCATTTCCGGGGAGCCGCACGGCACAGAAAGTGACTCTGACAGTGAAGAAAGTGAACCTGGCATGTTTGATGGCAATTTAGCGCAGCTGTTCAATTCAGACACAGAGGATGAGGACTTCAATGGGTTTGATTGATGTCGATGTGAGTACCAAACTCAGTTTTGCTCCCGTTTTATTTTTAAATACGCACACTTGTATGTTTGTGTGTTGTTGCTGATGAAGATTACCGGTAATAAAAATGTGAGTACCAAACTCAGTTTTGCTCCCGCTTTATTTTAAATACGCATACTTGTATGCGCCCTATAATCAGGTGCGCCTTATGTGTGTTAAATACAGTAATCGCGCTCATAACTGAGACTGCGCCTTTTAGTAGAGTGCGTCTTATGGTCGTGAAAATGCGGTACTGTGGTGGAAGGTTGGGATTTAAGACTTTACCGGAGAGTGGAAGAATGGTTTAGTCTGTGACAGCTAAACATATTTAAGGCTGCCAGTTGTCATTAGAGAGGGTGGATTTGTGCTGTGAAGAAGCTCGATGAGCTAATTGTTGTAAGGACAGCTCTATATCAAATAAATTTGTTCCACTACACTTGCCTTGGTCCATCTCACTGTGTTTCCAGCCGCTAAGGGCCGCCTTGTTACATGCAGCTTGACATAAATTACTCTAAATTCTTGATACTTGTATTGCAACATATTTAAGATGTTTCTTGAATTTCTGTTGAATGGTGATACAACTTAATTCTCACCAAAGTCTCTTTAAGACCTGATCAAAAACTGTGTAAGACTATGGTCATTAGATATGGATCATGACAGAAAATTATATCCTGGATACAAGCGGGAAAGATTAGCTTCTGTAGCGTGGTTGGACTGGGCCTTAGAGATATGTACAGAGC
Organism: Pelmatolapia mariae; assembly: GCF_036321145.2. Classification (NCBI taxonomy): domain Eukaryota; kingdom Metazoa; phylum Chordata; class Actinopteri; order Cichliformes; family Cichlidae; genus Pelmatolapia; species Pelmatolapia mariae. The sequence goes on from NC_086229.1 coordinate 41,045,508, forward strand.
TTGACTCAAGTCAAATTCAAAGTCAGCTTTATTGTGAAAACCCATATGTACAGATGATGTACACAGGAATTTTAAATTGTAATGCTCCCACGGTCTTCAGTGTACAGTGAACAACTTAACCCTCTGGGGTCGCGGGATGCGCCGGCGCGTCAAAATCACATGACCAATTTAAGACGACACAGCTACAAGAGTCTCCATTTCAACTTGGGTCGAAAGTGCGGACTTCAAACTATATACCAGTTTTTGAATTGTGTCGATAGGCCACGTAAAACCAGAGTTATGATAAAAAATACACGCGATGTTTTTTTCTGAAAAAAACACTGGTGTTTACAGCGGGAAGAACGGTAAAAACGGCGTTTTCTACAGACAGCTAGCAAACACTCTCCACTGCCAGTGAAAAAAGAAAAAGAAAAAACACCCCTTCCCTATTGGTGTTAGAGTTTACCATGTCAGCCAATCAAAAAAATGATAATGGCAACATGTGACATTTGGTTGTTTAGGGAGAAGGGGAAGTTTTTAGGAGTGACACCCGCGACGGAAAGCAGGCGATGTCTCTACAGTCGCCAGATCTCAATCCAAAAGAGGATCTCTATGATGGATCAGGTGATCACATTACATATTATGTAATGTGATCACCTGATCCATCATAGAGTTCATTTTTTATATATATGTGTGTGTGTGTGTGTGTCTGTGTGTGTGCGTGCGTGCGTGCGTGCATGCGTGCATGCATGTGTATATGTAATATATTTTATATGTATATATAATATATTTTAGAGAGGGAGAGAGAGATGTTCTCTTTAGGGGTCACAACACCAGAGGCCCTGCCTCTATGTCAACCCTGATCCCAGCTTTCTCCATTTTCACACCAACCCTCATCATGTCCTCCTCTGAGGTCATCCTGTTTCCTCCTGCCTTTGTCCAGTATAGCCACTATCCCTCTTCCGCATATGTCCGAAATCATCTCAGCCTTGTCTCTAACTTTCTCTCCATACCATTCAGCATGAGCTGTCCTTCTTGTATACTCATTTCTGTTTCCTGTCCCTCCTGCTGACTCCAGATCCCTGATGTAATCCCACCCTCACCTTGAACACATCTGTCACTCCTATTGCACACCTCACCACTGCCTCACTGTCCTCATACATGTCCTGCACCACCCTCACATCCTGACTGACCTCATGCAGTATCACAGTTCCTCTCTTAGCATCCCATCATTCTTTTGCCAGATCCACAAGGACACAGTGCAACTCTTTCTGACCTTCACTATACCTCTGCATGAACACACTCAAAGCAAACATCACATCTGCACTGCTCTTTTTCAGTGAGAAGAGAGAAGAGAGGTGATGCTCATTGATCATCACCTCTCTTCTTAACCTAGCTTCAACAACTCTTTCTTGGTGTGTCTCATCGACTTTATCCCTCTGTAGTTACTACAGCTCTGCATATCACCCTTGGTCTTGAAAACTGGTACCAGTACACTTATTCATTCCTCACTCTCCAAACTTGTGTTAAACAATCTGGTTAAAAAGTACTCTCTCCTCAACATCTCCATACTGCCACAGATATGTCATGTGGACCAACTGCCTTTCCTCTCTTCATAGCTTCCCTCACTTCCTCCTTACTAATCCCCTGCACTTCCTGATTCACTAATGTAGAAATGCTTAGCTTATTTTAGAGTTTAGAAATGTGTTAGATAGAATGTAGAATTATTATAGAGACACTGACACTGCCCTGGATATAAATAAAGGCCTGACTGTGTCATGAACTTAGGAGTAGATTTTAGGAGACCCTCCCCCAGTTTGAACTGTGAAACTAAGACAAAAAGGAGTTAATGTTAAGTGGAAATTCCTCAGGGCATACCTGGGTGGGGGTCTCAACATTTGTAACTGGATAACTGTGGTTTGGAAGGGAGATGGGTATTTATGACCCCAAGGAAGAGACACACACTCAGTGTTTTAACTGATATACTCCCACACTTATAGGCACACTCACTCACGTGCACTCTAACATACACACAGGTTTGCACATACATTCACTCACGTGCACTCACATAGGCATACAGGTATGCACACACACAGGCACTCACGTGCTCGTGCACATAGACGCAGACACCCAGAGTTTGCAGCACACCATGGGGGATTTATGATGGGGTCGCTTCTATAAAGCTGGGTGTAACCAACAAAGGGGTGAAGATTTTGCAGAGGGACACCGGCCTCGTCTTCCCTTCTAGAAGTGCATGCTTAAATGAAGATGAATAAAGATGAATAAAGATTTTGTAAAAATGACTACTGGGTCCGGTGCATCTCTGGAGGCCCGAGGAATAAAAAGAACCGGGGTAAAGCTGATTTCGTAACAATAACGTACGACACGAGAGCAGACGTGTTACAGAAAACAGAAAAATAACCTAAACAGCTAAATAACATAAAATAAACAGAATATTTATTAATATGTTTAATTTCTCTTTAAAAACTTTTCTGCTCCTCAAATCCTTTGTTCAAGTTCAATCTAAGGAGCTTGGAAAGAAAAGCGTCTTCTTTAAGTTTCTCAAAGAAGTCCATGATCTGTAGGCTCATGAAAATTCATTTTGTTGTTTTTTGAGCAGAAACACCAGAGTGTAGAGCAGGAAAACGATCCCAGCAGGACGTCTCTGTTGGGGAAATATCCCAGATATTCTCCTGAGCCTGGTTAGTGAACTGAGTCACAGCTTTTCATCGATCCTACAGGTACTAACATACATGATCAGCAGCACATGGAGAACACACTTTAACATCTGCAGCAAATGTGTTTTATGTTGATGGTCATGTGACCAACATCTTCTGTTGAGTCTTTGAAGATGAGGAGCCAAACACAGACAGTGGATACAGGAGGACTGTTTATTCAGGGCTTTAATACGACTGAACTGATGCTTCACATCCTGTTTAGAGACGATCGACCAACACAGGCTCAGTCCTCACTCATCACATTGTAACAGCAGTCTGGCGAGGCGGGAGCGGCTAGCAGGCCGGCAGGCATGTGGTGTGGAGGTTAGCTGAAAATACCCGAAGCCAGTCGGTTAAATCCAATAACAGACCTTTATTTGCCGTCAGCAACATAAGACCATACAAGCCAGGTCTCCACGGCTCTACTCTGTCCGTACATACATGTGCGGGGATCGGTAGTCGCCGTCGCCAGTTGGTCACAACAGTAAGGTTTCTCTTTGAGAAAGAACATGAGCAGCATGAAAATGGCTGCCGCTAACAACAACAACCCACTAGGAGACTCCCACAACTACTACAATAGTAGGGCAACCCCCCCTAGTGGTGCTATAACCCAAAAAAGGTTGTTACATCACCCCCCCGGCAATTAGAAGGCTGTCCTCAGCCGGACCCAGGTAACCCTCCTCCCGCTACCCCTTTTCACTCTACAAAGCTACTTCAGGTAGTAAACCGGTTGTGGAGGAATTGTTATACAGCATTGGTACAGTCAATACAATCAATAAACAAAATTAGTGCTCACCGGCAATTAGAAGGGTGTCATCAGCCGGACCCCAGGTGACCCTCCTCCCGCTACCCCCTTTCACTATACATAGCTACTTAAGGTAGTAAGTATTCTATGGAGGAAATATTACACACCCTTCCAGCATCAGTACAGTCAATAAACGAAATGAATAATCGAAGTAAACAATACAGAATATACAGTGTTACTGGCAAGTCATCCTCTGGAGATGGTCCTAGACAAGGGAAAAACAGACAAAAATACAACACATCCCGTCGCTTAAATCAGTACGATAGAAAATCAAACCAAAAGCCTCTCACGGGCCACAGTGATGAGGGTTCAGTGGAACAGAACAAGTAATCATCCCTTATGAACAGAATAATTACAGCATGTACATGTATGAAACCAACCCTCAGTCAACATTGAGTCTGTCCGTATGATAACGGTTAGTCCACCTGGTTACCCGTCCAACCAGCGGTCATTACGGGGCACCGGCGGGGTTTGTTGGGAAGATAGCCGCTCTCCCGGCTCTCCCCTAGCTCCATGATCCAAACACTCCAGCAGGCTCCTTTGTAGCTCCAGTGAATCCTGAATGCAAACTCGTGGCTTCTCGACCTCCCCTTCCAAGTTTTCCATTTCAAGGTTGAGGTCAAGAGGCGTACAGTGAAGGATGACGGACTTTGTCAGGCCATGCGCCCCGGCATCCGGGTCGCCGCCATCTTCCTCACTCCCCGTGTCCGCGTGGGACGCCATTTTAAGTGTGGAAACAGCTCTCTCCCACAAAAGTTATGGCGAAGTGAAAAGAGCGTTCTCACACAGTACCTAAGCGTTAATATCAGTCAGACAGAGAGCGTACATGCACACTCTGATGCTTCAATGTTTCACACAAAACAACACGTCCCTCTGAATGAACACTGAGTCCAAGTCACTGTAGCTTTAGCCTTAGCTTTAGCACCGCCGATGTCGTAGCGGTCCAATAGCACTGGCGTTAGTGGTCCGACGGACCGTACAACTACTCACGGAGTATTCACCCTCGGCAGGCGAGTGTGTCAAGCGATGGGTCGGCGCTCTGCCGGGCCTGCAAATATCGTTGAAATCGCGGGGAGTCGGCTCCTTCACTGGGTCCTATCGGCCCGGCCAATACAGCCAGACGAAGAGAAAAAAACACGCCACCTCAGCCGAAGTGTCGATCGTTGAAAAACATGGGAAAAATATCCGAGCCCACCGTCTGTTGGTCCGGATGACGATGAAGATCCAGAGAACAATGTTCGGGCGCCACTTTATAACAGCAGTCTGGCGAGGCGGGAGCGGCTAGCAGGCCGGCAGGCATGTGGTGTGGAGGTTAGCTGAAAATACCCGAAGCCAGTCGGTTAAATCCAATAACAGACCTTTATTTGCCGTCAACAACATAAGACCATACAAGGCAGGTCTCCACGGCTCTACTCTGTCCGTACATACATGTGCGGGGATCGGTAGTCGCCGTCGCCAGTTGGTCACAACAGTAAGGTTTCTCTTTGAGAAAGAACATGAGCAGCATGAAAATGGCTGCCGCTAACAACAACAACCCACTAGGAGACTCCCACAACTACTACAATAGTAGGGCAACCCCCACTAGTGGTGCTATAACCCAAAAAAGGTTGTTACAACATGGACTTCAGTCACCCTGGGATCAACAGAGGAGACGGCTCTGTTCACCATCACAGTCACAGTCCAATAATCAGACCTTTTCTCTGCCCGTCTTCGTGAGGATCACATGTTCTGGGACACTGCCACACAAAATATCTTCTGCTTTAACTTGTTTCTCTTTTTTAGTTTGGTTGTCGTGTTTTTTACTCTTTATTCCTGTCAGTGTCAAATATGAGAGCAAACTGTTTTGTGCAGGAGCCAAACCAACACCAAGCTGACCAAGTGAACCTATAACACCACCAGAATTTATTATCCAGACTTTACCGACAGATTTCTGTGCAAGTAAAGCTGTTTTCTTAATGACGTTCACTGCTTTCAGCCAAGGAAGCATTCGTTCTTGGAAGTTCACCAAACTAGTGAATCCAGTAACTGCATTCAGCAGAGTTCCAGTTTGTAGCACAGCTGATCAACAGTAACAACAGTAGGGGTGGGCCATAGAAACCATATACGATAGAAACGATAAAAATTTGGCCAACGATAGAAATTTTGACTATACCGCGATAACGCATGTTGATGGTGTCATCAAGCTGCGCCTGTTTTGGTCGAAAGCATCGCAGCGGCTACAACCATTATCATCTGCAAATTATGCCGGGCGACAGTCATGGCAAAGAGATGAAGCACTTTTGAAATATGGGGAAAACCAAAAACTGCACTTCCTCCACTTCCGTAACACTGATTCATTAATGTTGAATTCTCTCGCAGATGCTCTATGTTGCAGTATATTAATAACTAACCTTGTATTGCGGATGAAAAATCTCAGTTGTTCTCCTGACTGAAGTTTGGCCCGTATATAGCATCCTGCTATGCGACTGCATTTGTCCCTGACCACCAGAATCCCTCACGTTAACTTTTATCGAGTTGAGAAAAAGTTGGCTTTCATCCTCCAGCTTCACTGTGCTAATGTCATGCTAACATAGCTGTGTCGCTAGCAATCACATAGCACAACATTATATACCAGGCAGTCCAACTTCAGTAACCCTGCAAACGTCACTGCTGTTTAGTTTTCTGTCTTCATTTATGTTGGAAGCGATAGCAGAGCTGTACGTTTGAATTAGCTTCAAAAATCTCTCAGTCAGAACATGGTATGAAATGTTTAGGTGGAAACTAGCGAGCTAACTTCCTGTAAACTTCTTACTCCGTTAAATTTAATAACTTCTGCATGGCGCTCCCTTCACCCCACCAGTAAGGAATATACTTTTTTCTCACATGTGCATCGCTTCTACTCTCGTCTGGATTATTTTTTAGTCAGCAGCTCACTGCTGAGTGACATTTCAGACACTGAGATTCATCCTATAGCTGTCAGCGATCATGCTCCTGTATCTTTAACACTAATGCACAAGAATAATAGTACACCAAGTAAAAAATGGAGATTTAATACATCACTGCTTAAAGATGAAGACTTTATTAAATATTTTAAAAAAGAGTGGACTTCATATTTAAACTTTAATGACACTCCCGGAACATCAGCTTCTGTTTTATGGGAAGCAGGGAAAGCTGTGATGAGAGGTAAAATAATTTCTTTCTCATCACATAAAAAGAAAAAAGAAAACAAAAATATTCAGGAATTAGAAAAAAACATCAAATCCTTAGAAGAAGCCTACGCGTCCCACCAAGATCAGGAAACACTGAACAAAATACGCAAAACAAAACTAGAATTAAATGAGGTAATTGATAAAAAAAACAAAATTCTTAGTACAAAGACTACGCTTACAAAATTATGAACACAGTAATAAATCCGGTCAATTTCTAGCAAACCAGCTAAAAATAAAGAAAGAAAAAACAACTATATGTGCTGTTAAAGATTCATCTGGGAACACAGTATATGAACCAAAACAAATAAACAACATTTTCAGGGATTTCTATAAAACGTTGTATTCACCACAAATAAAACCCATCTAAAAAGGAAATTGATCAGTTTTTAGACAACATAACTCTTCCAAAATTATTAGACACTCAAACAATGGCACTGGATTCACCACTGACATCAGGTGAACTCAAGGAAGCCCTAATAAGTATGCCCAATAATAAGGCTCCAGGTCCAGACGGCTTTTCTGCAGAATTCTAGAAAGAATTCTGGACGATTCTAGCAGCAGTTTTTTACAGAACGTTGTTGGAAATCAAAGAAAAGGGCAGACTTCCATCAAATATGAATTCTGCAAACATTAATCTCCTGCTAAAACCAGGCAAAGACCCTGTATATCCCTCAAGCTATCGTCCAATATCCCTTATAAACAATGTTCCCTCTAAGCTGCGCACGTGCGCAATTGCGCACTGCTGGCACGGTCTCTGCGCACAGAAAATCTGCGTTGCGCACAAAAAAATCTAACCTGAATTGAAATTAAAATTAATACTTCAACAATCCTGTTTTGCAGTGTTAGTCAGTAAGTGAGTGACTGGCTGCTCCCATATGGGATTAAAACGATGCCACCTTATCCCATAGTCCAGCCATTATTACGTATATACGCAGCCAATCAAAGTCGTTGACAGGCTATGACAGCGTCCTTATGTGCCGACACCAGTGTTTTAGCTAGCAAAGCGGTGTGGCTGATGTGGAGTGAAGCCACGTTAATGACAACGTGTACAACCATTGGAGATGTGAGCAGGACAGACGGAACAATTGACGGAAAAAGTGTTGACTTTATACCAGTTTTTAAATTGTGTTGATAGGCCACGTAAAACCAGAGTTGTGATAAAAAATGTGAAATGTTTGGTTTTCGTCCTGAATACTGTCGTTGTTTATATTTACTGCGGGAAGAAACGGTAACGCTCGAAAGCACTCTCCACCTGTGAGCAAAAACAAACCCCACCCCCCTCTGCCTTTCCTAGTCGTCCAAAAAAGTACCATGTCGACCAATCAAAAAATGATATGGCAACATGGCATCTAGTTGTTAAGAAACGGGGGGAAGTTTTAGGAGTGACGGCGGTGCTTTGAGATGTGAGAGATTTGCAACGTTTGGCGCAAATCTTGTGTAGTTAGTGTGTAGTGTAGTCAATAGTTTTGTTGTGTGTGTCGAACAATGAGGCGACTGCTGAGTGTTACAGGAGTGATACATCTCCTGCTGTCAGGCCTGCAGGTATCAGTCTGTTGTTCTCCTTTATCTCATAGTGGACAGAAATTATTTTTTGGAGTGGCACAAATAATTTGTGTGGCATCAAATTTGATGCAGAACACCTGATTGTTCTGTAAATAGTTTGAAATGTTTATTTAAAAATAACTTGGCTGTATTTAAAAAAAATAGCTGCAAAAAACTTTGTTTGCCAAACCGAGTTACTTTTTTAAAGAAGTAATTAGATAATTAATTGCCCAACATTGGTCATTATTTACTGTATTTTGCAGACAGAGAGTTACAGACTCTCTCCCAGACCACAGACTCATACTCATAATACAAGTCAGAGCTTTATAAAAAAAATTACAAAAAAAAGAAAGTTGTGTTTTCAAAATTGGAGTTCAAATTATTTTTACTTCCAATAGTGTTAACATACTACACAGGTCATGAGCAAAATTTTTTATATTTTAATTGTAAGTGGGCTAAAGCAGTTAATTAAAAGTAGTCTAACATAAATGTAAATGCTGTAATTTGATTATTTTAATAAACCATGTAACTTGGATGGATTCGACGCTGGCGTGACCACAGTGCACACGTCTGATGTCGCTCACAGTGGTCCAAGGGATCGCTCAGGGAGTTTGTGTGTTCGCTAATACACGTGAAAAATTAGAGGGAACATTGCTTATAAATGTAGACCTCAAAATAATCTCCAAAGCTCTCTCGAAGAGACTAGAGAAAATAATCCCCCTCTTAATTCATCCTGACCAAACTGGTTTCATAAAAGGTAGGCACTCATCAACAAATACACGTAGATTACTTAATTTGATAGACTACTCATACAGTAAAAACCTGGAAACTACGATATAATCTTTAGATGTAGAAAAAGCGTTTGACAGAGTTAACTGGAAATTTCTATTTGCAACTTTACACAAATTTGGTTTTGGTTCCTCTTTCGTCAACTGGTTAAAAATATTATATAATTCCCCAACAGCTTGTGTCAGAATGAATGACCAGACATCCTCCAGCTTCTGTCTCTTGAGGGGCACCAGGCAGGGATGCCCACTCTCCCCTTCGCTGTTTGCAATTTTTATTGAACCACTAGCAGCAGCAATTAGACAGAATTCAGTAATTAAGGGCATAAAATGCAAGAATGTGGAACATAAAATCAGCCTTTATGCGGATGATGTGTTACTGTATCTCCAAAATTCACAAACCAATATCTCTGGGGTGATTGAATTGATAAACTCGTTTGCAAAAATTTCAGATTACTCAATTAACTGGTCAAAATCTACAGTCCTTCCGATTAATTGCTCCTTCCATAATTCCTCTTCTTCTCCACTGCAATCGGGAAATATAAAATATTTAGGTATTAATGTTTCTCCCAAGCTTGCAGATCTAACTAAATTAAACCATATCCCACTTTTAAAGAAAGTAGAAGGTGATCTGGCTAGGTGGAAATGTTTACCCATATCACTCATGGGAAGGGTTGCCGCTATAAAAATGATGGTCTTACCAAAAATAAATTATTTATTCTCAATGATCCCAACTAAACCACCGCAAGATTGGTTCAGATCTCTAGATTCATACAGTGGGGCAAAAAAGTATTTAGTCAGCCACCGATTGTGCAAGTTCCCCCACTTAAAATGATGACAGAGGTCAGTAATTTGCACCAGAGGTACACGTCAACTGTGAGAGACAGAATGTGAAAAAAAAATCCATGAATACACATGGTAGGATTTGTAAAGAATTTATTCGTAAATCAGGGTGGCAAATAAGTATTTGGTCAATAACAAAAATACAACTCAATACTTTGTAACATAACCTTTGTTGGCAATAACAGAGGTCAAACGTTTACTATAGTTCTTTACCAGGTTTGCACACACAGTAGCTGGTATTTTGGCCCATTCCTCCATGCAGATCTTCTCCAGAGCAGTGATGTTTTGGGGCTGTCGCCGAGCAACACGGACTTTCAACTCCCGCCACAGATTTTCTATGGGGTTGAGGTCTGGAGACTGGCTAGGCCACTCCAGGACTTTCAAATGCTTCTTACGGAGCCCCTCCTTTGTTGCCCGGGCGGTGTGTTTTGGATCATTGTCATGTTGGAAGACCCAGCCGCGTTTCATCTTCAAAGTTCTCACTGATGGAAGGAGGTTTTGGCTCAAAATCTCACGATACATGGCCCCATTCATTCTGTCCTTAACACGGATCAGTCGTCCTGTCCCCTTGGCAGAAAAACAGCCCCATAGAATGATGTTTCCACCCCCATGCTTCACAGTAGGTATGGTGTTCTTGGGATGCCACTCAGTATTCTTCGTCCTCCAAACAGGACGAGTTGAGTTTATACCAAAAAGTTCTACTTTGGTTTCATCTGACCACATGACATTCTCCCAATCCTCTGCTGTATCATCCATGTGCTCTCTGGCAAACTTCAGACGGGCCTGGACATGCACTGGCTTCAGCAGCGGAACACGTCTGGCACTGCGGGATCTGATTCCCTGCCGTTTTAGTGTGTTACTGATGGTGACCTTTGTTACTTTGGTCCCAGCTCTCTGCAGGTCATTCACCAGGTCCCCCCGTGTAGTTCTGGGATCTTTGCTCACCGTTCTCATGATCGTTTTGACCCCACGGGATGAGATCTTGCGTGGAGCCCCAGATCGTGGGAGATTATCAGTGGTCTTGTAAGTCTTCCATTTCCTGATGATTGCTCCCACAGTTGATTTTTTCACACCAAGCTGCTTGCCTATTGTAGATTCACTCTTCCCAGCCTGGTGCAGGTCTACAATACTTTTCCTGGTGTCCTTCGAGAGCTCTTTGGTCTTGGCCATGGCGGAGTTTGGAGTCTGACTGTTTGAGGCTGTGGACAGGTGTCTTTTATACAGATGATGAGTTCAAACAGGTGCCATTCATACAGGTAACGACTGGGGGACAGAAAAGCGTCTTACAGAAGACGTTACAGGTCTGTGAGAGCCAGGGATTGTCCATGTTTGAGGTGACCAAATACTTATTTGCCACCCTGATTTACGGATAAATTCTTTACAAATCCTACCATGTGAATTCATGGATTTTTTTTTCACATTCTGTCTCTCACAGTTGACGTGTACCTCTGGTGCGAATTACTGACCTCTGTCATCATTTTAAGTGGGGGAACTTGCACAATCGGTGGCTGACTAAATACTTTTTTGCCCCACTGTATATGTCCAAATTCCTTTGGAAAAATAAGCCCCCACGTATAAGCTTAAAAACATTACAAAAGACCAAGGATAAAGGAGGATTAGAACTACCTAACTTTCAGCACTACTTCTTAGCCAACAGGCTTCAGTTTATCTCAGGATGGCTAAAACATACCCTCTTAGATTAACCTTGGCTAGATGTAGAACAAGCACTTTGCAATAATCTAGAGATTTCAGATCTACCATTTATCAGCTCAAACATCCAACGACATGAATGCTTCAAAAGCGTCAACATTAGCTCTTCTCTGACAGCATGGTGGGAGTTTCTGAAGTTGACAGAGTCTTCATTAATCCCATGCAAACGTACACCTATCTGGAACAACCCTGACATATTACAAAACAATAATATGATAAACTTTTCAGATTGGAGTGGTAAAGGAATCAAATATTTAGAACATATACTAGAAGGAACAGAATTTATTTCATTTGACAGACTAGTTACACAATATGGGATCAACAAGAAAAGATTTTTAGAGTATCAACAAATTAAATCCATAGTAAAAAAAGAAATTTAAACCGGGCCAAGTTGAACTACAAACACCACCAATTGTGGTTCAATTTCTTACTCTTAAAACCCCAAAATTACTGTCCAAAATATACAGAATGCTTTCTAAAACAGATGATTCAATATCACTTCCTATTGCAAAATGGGAAGCGGATTTATCAGTTAACTTAGGCCAAAACTTCTGGTCTCAGATTTGCTTAAAAACCTTTCATCTAATTAGAAATCCCAGTCTTCAATTAATTCAATACAAAATACTACATAGAGTGCACTATACAGGTCATCGGATGTTCAAGATGGGCTTTACGTCTACCAACAACTGCTCACACTGCCAAACCAATTCACGGGACAATTATATCCACGCTCTTTGGTTCTGTCCACCAGTTCAGAGGTTTTGGCGCGAGATATGTGAAGACTTGTCAAAGTGTCTGAAATGTAACATTCCAACTTCCCCTTTAGTGTGTTTGTTGGGCAGCTTAGATAATGTCACTACAGAAAAGAATATAGCCCATATGGTTTTCACTGCCCTATGCATATCCAAGAAAACAGTCCTCATGAATTGGAAAAATAAAAATAATGTTAATTCTAACCAATATAGAAATTATCTATTAGATTACATTAGTCCTGATACAGCCTCTGCCACCACATCAGATCAATTGCTCTGGGCTACTTTGATCAGCTCCATCACCTAGTGGGGGGTGGGGTCATAGTTTGGTCCCGCCTTCACTGTTGTGATTGGGGTGGAGGTAGGGACAGGCTTAGGGCGTCGGGGGGTTACCCAGGAGCATCTTCCTTGGGGGGGCTCAACCAGGGGTAGCGGTCATTGCCAATTAGGGGCTCTGTTGGCTCTTAGGTAACGGTTTCCTCGTGGCTACGTGCAGCGGGGCTAGGGGAAGGTCTGTGCTGACGGACGTGGGTTACTGACCTGGTAGCCTGGCTGCCCCTGGGTGGGTCCGGGACGGGCGTGAGGTTCTGGGGGCGCTCTGTCTCTGGGCTGGGACCCTAGCCGGGCCTCGGGGGCTGGGGTCCTGGTTGGTGTGTTGCCGGGGCTGTGGGCGGGTGGGTGTATAGGGGCCCAGCTCTGGCACAGGGTGCCACCGGTGCATCGAGCCACCTGGGGGGCTCTTCAACTGGTGGGGGAGGTTGTTACACCTTGCAGGAGATCTCCTCTCTTCAGAAACTCTCTCTACAGGAGGGGGAGATACAGGAGAGGTGGAGGAAGATCTCAGCCTGGGCGTCTATTGTCTTGTGTAGTCTGGAAGATGACTGGATGATGGGGTGGGTGCAGTTTTCTCTGTGGTGGGGTCAGGTGGACTGTCCCGGGCTCTGTGGGGCCGGGCTGCGCTGCTGCACTGGGCCCCGGTCTGGATGGGCCTGGGCACCCTTTCCCTGGCGGGTCGTGGAGTATGGAGGTGCCTACTGGGGTCAGCGGGGGAGCCTCACGGGGACGTCATTGCAACCCCCCCCCCTGGCTTCTGCTCCACGGCTGCTGAGTGACGCCTCATCTGGGACTCTCCTCAGCTCTTTATGGGAGAGTGACGCGGCTGCCCCTCTGTTGGTCTTCCCTGGTCTCTTGTGTTCTGGGACCCTCTGGATGTCTGGAGTCTTGATCTCCTCCATACCTGCTTCATGCCCTGGAGGACGGGGCTGTGGCCCCCCACACCCTCTAGCAGATCATTACATGAAGGAACCTTTTAAAAAAAAAAAGCGCGTCCATGCTCACAGGTGTACACACGGATTATTACACACACAATCTACACCCTTTTTGGCTCCTACCTCAAAGCACACTGTGCGCTGTCAATCTTACGTGCTGCACAATAATGTTTAACATTTAGTATTTACTGTTATATTCCCATATATCATTGTGATGTTGTTTATTCTATTACTCTTGTTTTCTTCTGCTTGTGTTCTTTTTTCTTTCTCAACAGGTGATCCAGTTGATCGATATATGTATTTTTTGCTTTCTTTCTCCCCTTTCTCTCCCCCAGTAAAGTCTGTCCCGTATTCAGCAAGTGAAAAAAAAAAAAAAAATTAATAACTTCTGTTTTCATGGATGCCTGGATGTTAAACTTAATTGTTAGACCTGGTAAAGCAGCAACACTGATGATTTTATTAAAGATGAAAGAATTTAGACAGTTTTTAACTCTTAGGCTACGTTCACACTGCAGGCGAAAGCGCATCAAATCCGATTTTTTCGCCCCTATGCGACCCGTATCCGATCTTGGTATGACAGTGTGAACGGCACAAATCCGATATTTTCAAATCCGATCTGGGTCACTTTCGTATGTGGTACTGAATCCGATACGTATCCGATGTTTTAGAAAGCGACTGCTGTGTGAACGGTCAAGTCGCATTAAATCCGTCTTTTACGTCACTGACACAAGACAGACGCCAATTATCAGCGCCGGAGAAGCGCCCGATAGGACATCGCGAACGGTTTCTTGCCATCCGGTGAAACTGTTGGGAAGACCACATTGGAGAAATGTGAACATTTTATTTTTACTGTATTTTCTGCAGATTCTGACAGAAATCTGCAACTATCCTTTGAAGCACCGCTCCTCTAAAACAGCAAAAAGGATCATTATTAGGTTATTTGCATTATTATGTAAATAACAAAATAACTTAAAGCAAAAATTTGGAAACATAAGGTCCGAAGTCTTTATATTAAGGCCAATCAGTCAAACAATATTGTTTGCTCTGGGTCTAAACAGAGCGAGTTGTGTGTGACATCTTCTTTTGCGCATGCGGGCCTCTTTGAGCGTTCACACTGTAGAGCGTTTGATGTCGCATTTTATGTGTAGTGTGAACAAGCAGACAAAAAAATCGGAGTTGATCAAAAAATCGGAATTGAGCATTAAGACCTGCAGTGTGAACGTAGCCTTAGTGTTCGTTTGACTTTGGGACCTGAAAAGGACGGAGTTTTGGACCCAGATTACTCCGCGAAGCTCCTCACTATGGCAGCCTTATTGCTCTGACAATCCATCAAGCAGTGCGGCTTACCAAAGCTGTACTAAAACATTTTTAACAGATTTGTGCCAAAATCGGTTCAAGGTCAGTAAGCACAACCAGAATTCATACATAAGGCACACTCTCGATTTTTGAGAAAATAAAAGGATTTTAAGCCTTATAGTGTGGAAAATACGTTATACAGAAGAAAAGAATATATTGCGATATATATCGTTACCGCACGTTCTTCAAATTATATGGACTTAAGGCCATATGGCCCAGCCCTAAACAACAGGTTATTAAACACAGCTGTATGAACACTAACACATCAGTTTGATCTACAGATGGATTCAGATCATACATCAGGTTTACTTCATGTAAAATAAACGTCTCACTCTATGAGCTCCATCAGTCTGTGTAACTCGTCATTATCATTTCTGAGCAAAGTTTACCTGCACACTTCCTCATGTCTGACAGTGTCACAGTGTGTGTGTGTGTGTGTGTGTGTGTGTGTGTGTGTGTGTGTGTGTGTGTGTGCCAACATTAACCAGCCTATCATCAGCTCCTTGTGCTTCATGAATAACTCAGACTGACAGAGTAATGAACAGAGCACAGAGTGAGGGTGAAGCCTCTGCTCTGATCCAGCAGGATTCACATAGTAACTTGTTTTTCCTTTGAGCACTTCATTGTGTTTAACTTGAAACAGATTAAAAAGTGTTCGATTGTGCACTTCACACAGTCCTGAGTCACAGATGTTTAAATGTGTTTGATTCTGAGAGACTTTAGTCCTGCATTAAACTTCAAGTGTATATATGATTTAAACCACAGTGAAAACATCCTGAAATATTGATGGTGTGTGTGAGAGAGTCTGTATTTACTTCTGATTATCTCTGTTTGCAGTGACTCTGAACTGAGCTGGAGCAGCTTCATGTTGTTTTGACGTCACTCAGTAAAACCTGAATGTCGGCTTCTGAAGAACAAACTAGCTTCATCTGTTTCCAGTTAAAGGGACGATCGTTCCACCAGTGATGTTGGATGTTGGATCCAAAGTTTCATTCACATCATTTTAAACTGTTTATCAAAGACAAATGTTTGAGTGCAGAGTTACTGACTGACAACCAGAGTAGATTCAGCCAATAATCATCTCATTTGTTTTATTTTATGTAAATACAAACGTCTCACTTCCTGATCTGCTCATAAAGTTCCTAAAGACAAACTGTTAAAGGAGGAAACAAAGCAAACTTACAGCTTCTTCAAACACCAACAACAACAAGCTTCACAGCTGCACACCAAACATGGACACACAGGTGATTCCAGTTCCTGCTAGGATTGGCCTGGTGAATGCCAGATCCCTTTTAAACAAAACTTTTATTTTTCGGGACTTCTTCAGTTCCCGTAATCTGGATTTTCTGTGTGTGACTGAGACGTGGCTGAGTGTTGGTGAGTCCAGTGTTCTATCTGAACTTTTACCTGTAGATTGTTGGTATTTTAACTCGCCACGGACGTCAGGCAGAGGTGGAGGCACAGTGACTGTTTACAAAAAGGATTTTAAATGAAAGCAGTTTTCTACAGCCTTCGTTCTCCAGCTTTGAACTTACCTCATTTGAGGTGAGTCGTACAAACTCGGTTTTCTGCGCTGTCATCTATCGCCCCCCGAAATACAATAAGAACTTCATAAACGACTTTTCTGATTTTTTAGCTGGGATTATGCCCAACTATGATAGTGTTCTTATTGTTGGAGATTTTAATATACATGTATGTTGTCCTGATAAGCCACTGGTAAAGGACTTTTTAAGCCTTATTGACTCTTTTTGCCTGGTACAGTCCGTGCCTGGCCCTACACATGAGCATGGACACACACTGGACCTTGTTCTGTCATATGGTCTGCCTGTTACTAATTTGGAGATTTGTGACTGTGCACTCTCAGATCATATGCCTGTGTCATTCAACGTTGGTTTGACATATACCGCAGTTAAATCTGGCGCTGCTACTCAGTGCTGTCGAGTTATTAAGCCCGCCACTGCTGCACAGTTTTCTGCTGCTTTTAATCAGCTCGGCAGCCCTTCTGACTTTGTTTCCTCTGATACAGAAGAGCTAAATTCCTGGTTTTATTCTTGCTGTCAAAAAATCATGGACTCTGTGGCTCCTTTAAAACCCAGGCAGCCTAAGGCTAAACCTGAGCCTTGGTTTAATGAGAGCACTCGTGGTGTTAAGAGGAATGTCGCCGAGCAGAATGGAGATGGAAAAAGGATAAACTGCATGTATCATTTCAAATTCTAAAAGACTGCTGGCATCGCTACCAGAACAATGTTAAAGAGGCAAAAAGGGAATATTTTGCAAATATTATTTCTTCCAACTGTCATAACCCACGTGTGTTATTTAGGATCATTGACACTGTTCTTAATACTCCATTGAATGTTTGTAAGTTTCTCCTGAGATTTGCAATGATTTTCTGAACTTTTTTATTGAAAAGGTTGTTAATGTTAATGCTCAGTCAACAATCTCTTTATTCCATACAACACTTTGAGCATTACAAACGCCTGGATGGGAGATGTGCACAGGAGGGTGTCCAGCAAAATCTCGAAGTGTCTGACGATTTCTCATAAAACCTAAACATTCACATTCTTTCTCTCTCTCAGTGAGCCTAAGTTATGACCTTGGTTTCCTGTTCGGTATGTTCTGTTCTTATATAATATAATGTATAATGCATCATAAAACAGTTTAATATCCCATTCCTGTTTTTTTTTGTTTGTTTTTTTTTCTCAGAATAAACAATCAATTAATAATTATTACATGTACTTGGGGATTTTCATAGCTCAGCATCCAACATCTAAATCCACTGGGGCAGTTCCCGCAGCACACAGACATCAACAACCTTTGTCCTCCCTATCTCATGTCCTTGTGTTGTAGACCCCAGCCTTTATTAGTCTTAAGGCTTGTTCCTTTGGTGTCATGATTAGTTCCTCTGTCCAGTCTTTTAGGCTACATTCACACTGCAGGCAAAAGCGCATAAAATCAGACTTTTTTTTACTGTATGTGACCCATATCCGATCAGTTTGAACATCACAAATCTGATATTTTCAAATCCGACTCACTTTTGTATGTGGCACTGAATCCGATACATATCTGATGTTTTAGAAAGCGACTGCTGTTTGAATGGTCGTGTTGCATTAAATCCATCTTTTAGGTCACTGACACAAGCCAATTATCAGTGCCGGAGAACAGATACCTCTGCACGGAGGTAGCAGCCACTGCCATTGTTAAAGCACAGGCTCTATTTTTTCTCAGCGTCCTTCTTTTCTAATTAATTTGTCAAAATACTGTCGGTTACGATGTGCAGAAATCGATAGACTCCTGCAACAACACCTACTAGCTCTGTAGTTGCCATTTTTATTTGTGTAAACAGACTGCATTATGTGTGACGTTTTCTTTTGCGCATGCGGGCCCCTTTGAGGACCGTGAACTGTTCACACTATATTTGTAGTGTGAACAACCAGACAAAAAAAAAAAAATCAGATTTGATCAACAAATCAGAATTGAGCATTAAGACCTGCAGTTTGAACGTAGCTTAAGTCAGGCCAGGCCTCTGGTCAAGGACCCAAACTTGAAGGACAAACACCACCAGCAGGGGCAACTGGGTAACTTTTATCTTATATTATTGAAAGGTTTTTGTATTCCTAGGTAAAGGAGAGAGGCACAAGCAGATGGTGTAAAATCTAGGAAAGTATGTTGCTGGTTGGTGAAAGCTTGTGTGTTTATCCAGAGTGAGGGATTCTGACAGTCACAGTGATTCTGAAGTAAACATTTGTCCTATTGTGAGAGTGGAAGCACTGCAGAAGAACAATGAAAAGACAAAAGTAACTGTAAGTGAAGGAATATCAAACAGGACAGCAGTCAGGTGAAGAACAGCTGCCATGCCACTCCTTAAATACACCAGCCTGATGAAGCTAAACACCACCAGCTGTTTGGGGAAAACTGTGAGCACCACAGCCATGCCTAGCCATCATCCTGTTCCTGAAGAAATGAAAAATAGAAAAACAACCCAAAACCCAGGACAGATTCTAACAAAGCAAATCTTTGTTTAGACTGAAAACAGTTTGATCGATCAAAGTTGGAACTAAGGGACAAGAAACAACACTCTGGCAGCAAACAATAATTAAAATCCTCAAACACTACAAGAACAAAACTTCATCTAAATCTACGGATTAAAAATACAAAGTGTAAAGTGAACACAAACTCTCAGATTGTGGCAGCAACAATCAAAGTGATCATCACAACACAACAACATGGAAACACTGAAAACTCCAAATGTATTTCTTAAATATGGACTCCATATTAAGACACTCAGGCTGAAGGATCAACAGACTAATCCACCAGGCAGGAAGTATCATTGGTCAGAATTTGGAGGGGTTGAATTCAGTGAGGGTCAGAGGTCACTGAACAAAGTGCTCTCAACGATAGACAATCTGTCACACCTGCTCTACTCCACAATCCTGAGGCAGCAGAGCTCCTTCTCCCTCAGACTGATTCGACCATAAAGCTTCATTAATTCTTTTTTTCTCTATAAAGCTGTAAAATAACTGTTCATTCTGTGGCAGGTGAACACACCTGTCAGCCATAATATCACAACCAGACTTTGTATTAAACCTTCATGCAGCTGTTTTGTAAATATTATTTAATAAGGCAGTTCCTCTTTGTTTTGTCCCTGATGTATGTAAAAATCTATATTTCCATCTCACTGACTTTGCTTACAGGAACACTAAACTGAGCTTTTCAATTCTTTTTGTTTTTTCCACATGACTTCATTCAAACCTGAATGTTGACTTCTTTGGTACAAAGTGATTTTATCTGTTCTATTGTTCTGTTAGTGATGATTGATTACGGTGTCTCCTACAGGTTATTCTGATGATATCACAATCACAAATGTTTCAGTCCAGATGAACTGACTGGTAAATGGAATCTGCTTTAAATTCTAAAGAGTAAGTTACTTTTCAGGTTTCACTGATGAACCAACAGATTACTGTCTTTGTGCTGAACTGATAACAGATTGAAGATAAGAGCTTGATGACAAAGCTTTCTTTCTGCATTCTGATGTCTCGTGTGATGTGGACTGAAGAAAAGCTGCCAGCTGGTCAGACATCGTGTCAGGAAGTGATCCACACTTTAAGTCAGCTCTCTCTGTGGAACAGCAAAGTAGGAAACAACAGCGGGTGTCCATAAAGCATCAAAGTCAAAATAAAGTCTATTTAGTTCAATTCAATCTGATTTATATGGCACCAAATTACAAGAGTCACATCAAGAAAAAAACTCCCTTTAACAGGAAGAAACTTCCTGTTATGTTGTTCCTGTTATGTTGAAACTTCATGCACACAACTTAACAGACTGATGGTGTTTTTCCTTTCAAACAAACTTTACTGAGAACACTCAGTAACACTCATGGATGCTCCAACAGCTCCAAGTGAAGATGGTGATCAGGATGAAGAAACTTCTCAGAGCTGCTGAGCTACTCACAGTGGAGACTCAATGCTTAAAACCTTTTTAAGCATTTGTATTAAAGCAGATGTGCAGATATAACATTAAACAGTGCTGTCATATACAGGCTCACCTCCAGGAATAAACATGCAGACACATAAACTTGTGTTCATGCAGACATTAAATAGGAACATACAAAGTATTTTATCAATACTTACAGTTCAGATCAGGCAGAGAGGAGCTGTTTATAAAGACCAGACAAATCTAAGATAAGATCATGAGAGGTGGAAACAAAATCCCCAAATGACTTGTTTGTATTTTAATGTCACAATAACTGCTCGTGTGTTGCTCCCCTAAAGCATAGAAAATGAAAAAAGTCCATTTAGTTTAATCAAATTAAAGTTGCAGTTCATTTTCACTGCAGTGAGATAAAAAGGTTTAGTATCTACGTGTTAGCTGATGTTTGTTTGTTTTTTTAATGTTTGTCAAGGAATGACTGAATAACATCTTGTTAAGGGTTCAAAATTGAGGGAAGATACAAAACCAGAATAGTCCAGAAGGGTTGGGTCAAAACAATGATTTTATTTGAACACACGCGCGGGAAGATAGTTACTGCACACATCAGCAAGGATCTTCGGCCAAAAATACACTTCAGATTGCTTTTATAATATCAGGGTATTATAACGCCCCCTCATGCGTTTACAAGCACATTATTTGCATCTTAAGAACATTATTTGCCTCTTTTACAGACACTGATCAATTTTAAGAGATAAATGCAGACACAAAAGTTCCTCTTTCTGGCATCTTCTTCCAAATAAGGCGATGGTCTCAGGCCTCTGGGTCGTCATGGGCTGGTCCTCTCCTTCTTGTCACCTGTTGTTAAGTAGACTCTAGTGCTACAGGTTTGCTGAATACATTCAGGCCTCTGCTCAAATCTGTTTCTAGGTTATATGTGATATATATGTGTTTTGTAAGCATGTGTGCGATCTTTCTTCAGCTCCCAGCCTCTTATCCAATGGATCGCCCGGACCTCACGCCGAACGACGCTTTTGACCTTTAATTACCTGGGGGAGCTTCAACTCTTTTATAAGCACAGGACTGCAATGTGTGTATAGAAATATGACAATATAAAAATGGTTATAACTGCACCTGTAATAAAGATTAATATGGTGTCAGTGTGTTAAATGTCTCCATGCCATCTTAAAGCTATATGTGATATTATTAATGCGATGCTAATGCTAAAGGATATATATTGTAGCAGTAAAACAATTTCTTTAATTCCACAATCTGTAACAGATTTGAGTTTTATATTATAATCATGTAAAATACTATTCTCACTGAGAAAAAGCCAAAGATTGAATGTCACAGCTCAAAGTCTGACTTTTCCTACTAAAATAAAAAGTGTGAGTGATACGTATCAGGCACGCTGTCCATCTCAGCTGAGTGCACTCAACTTCCCTCTGATGCATCAGTTTTGTTAAGTGCTATAAATAAATAAATAGATCAAATAAAGTAGCAACATAAAGTGTCCTGAGATGTTAAAACAACAGAATCCTTTTAGAGGACTTCACTTCACTTGTAATGAAGCACAGATTTCTACCAGCTGATGGTTCCTGTATCACATCTGTACAAAATTCAATAACAGTTCTTATTGGCCATAACAAAAATACATTTGAGTGCAAAGGAACCATGGAAAGTGTCTCACATGGTGTGTTAGCTGAAACTAACAACACACGTTAGCCCAGGGAGCACTACTGCTTATGAACTGAATCAGTGCTGGATTGTAGAAATGCTGTTTCAGTGGCTGCTGCAGGAACTAACATGGAAACGTGTTCAGCAGCTTTCCAGCTCTAATATAGGAAACACAAGATCTGCATCAGAGTTTGGACACACTGGAACCAAACAGAGTTTTGTCTCAGACTTTTATCATAGCATCATAGTTTGGGTTGAATTAAAACCTTTCAGCAATGCTAACCAGACTTTATGAGGTAAACGTGTATCTCCAAGAATGTCTCGCTAAGAGTCGTGTGTTCTGGGAAACAACACACAACTCAATGGCGTCAATAACACAACAGCAGCGAACAACATTGATGCGCAAGTACGGAAGCCAAGGGGTTGTCTCTGAAAACATTAGAGCACTTTTGCAAATATGTGATGTCTTCAGGGGCGGATCTAGAAGGGTGGCATGGGGTGGGAAGTGCCACCCTAAAATGATCCCTTGCCACCCCAAGTGCCACCCCAGTTTTGCATATGACAGTGTTGTTTATTAAAATAAGATGGCATTAACAGTTTGAGCGTGGTTACAGTCAACAGTGAACATAAATGCTAAAACTGAATATATTGGATAGTGTTCCCCCCTCCACCATTAACAAATGGTTCAGCCCATAGCAGGACGGCTTTTTTCTTGTTTTCAGTAGCGAGCGATGCTTATGATTGTGCCAGAGCACATTTTGAACAACACCATGGGAATTTCAGATTTCACACAGGTGGTTGGATGTTACACTGTGGAAATGGAAGGAAGGTGAGTGTTATTAACCCTCTGTGGTCCACGGACACGCTGCACCTCCAAATCACATGATTGATTTAAGCTGACGTAGCAACAAGCTGCAACTACGCTGAGTCTCTATTTCAGCCCATATTGGAAGTTTGGACTTCAATGTTTTTCAATTTTAATTACAGGCCAGTAAATCCAGAGTTATGATAATATATATAAGCCATGCTTTTTACTAAATACTGTCGTCACGTTTTTGTTTGTGTGTGTTTTAAGCGTTTTCTAAGGATAGCACGAAAACAGTAAAGAAAGGGAAAAAGCCACCTGTTTCCTATCAGTGGAAAAATGCACCATGTCAACCAATAAAAAAAAGAAATTCAGCACGTGGGATTTGGTTGTTTAGGAAGAGGGAAAAGTTTTGGGAGTGACGTAACGGCAGCAAGACAGAGCGAGCGAATGAGAGAGAGTTTTTAGATGTGGGAGATTTGTGACGTTTAGTGTAGAGTGTATTCTTAGTGTGTTGTATCGTCTCGTGTAGCTGTTCTGTTATGTAGTCGTCATTTTGTTTTGTGTGTCAGTGAGGGCACTAATGAATGTCACAAAGGCACATTTGTAAACACTGTCACTAAGTAGAAAACCAGCGCAGTGATACACCTCCTGTTGTCAGGTCTGCAGGTTTATCCCTGTGCTGTTCTGTCTTTTGGTGGACAAACTTTGTTTTTACTGGCACACATCATTTGTGGGGCATCTTATTGCGACACCTGATTGTTCTCTCTGACACCTGATTGTTCTCTCTGACACTGTCTGACTTTTCTGGAGCTCATTTAATACTTTATGTTCAACATTTTTCAGGCTGAACAGTCCTTAAATGTTGACACTAGATCATATTTTCTTCTGTCCGCAGGCCCAGCATGTCCAAAGGTTACAACTGTTTATAGAAGCTCATAAAATCATTTCAAAAGCATCATTGTTAAAGCATCATGAAATCAATGAGGCTCATGTTGAGTCGTCTCACTGATACCAACCAAGTTAATAATCCTGTCATAAGAATTTGGTTCCATCAATGACAGAAATGGATGAACCAGTGTTGATGTTTGATTTCAGACTGATGGCACAACGATTGTGAGCATGGACGCCGACTTTGGCCTTGGAAGAAAAAGAAGAAGTATTACTGAGTGCTTTCATGGAGACATCATGTTTGTAAGAGACAAAGATGTAGAGTCACTGCTGTCTCATCCTCATAGCTGCAAACCAGCTGAGCTGAGGAAATGTTGAAGGAAACTTCATGTCACTAGTGAGGTGTTCTCCTAAACAAGTCATAGTTTTAAATGGATTGGTTATGTAAGAGAGAACATTTATTTGTGATGGAAACAGGTGTTTTTGAATGTGCACACACACATCTAATTTTTTTTAAGTTAATTTCTGTCATGTTAAATTCATATTCAAATTGTATTTGTCACATACACAGTACGATATGCAGTGAAATGCTTAGACAACTGCTCGTGACCTAAAGAAAAAAAGACTATGAATAGCATAGGAAATAAAATGTTAAATAAATAAAATGTTAAAGCTATTATGGTTGATTGAGGACATGCATTTCATTTTGTAATTAGGATTGTAGCAACTTCAAAACCTGAAATTTTCTTCGGTCACAAAACCAGCCAAAGAAACAGGATGTAACTGGTGTAACTGGTATATTTGGAGCCTCCTGTCGTCATGAAATTCCCTTCATGTTTTTGAACATGATTCCTGGAGAATGCTGAGTTGTTAATCAATGCTCACGTCATTAACCTACAGTCAACAATGTTTCCCAAAAATATTATTTGTCTTATCGACTCGAAATCATTGAGATGATCTTTTTTTTTTAAACAGGCGAGCAGATCCAATGTCATCAGTGAGCTGCTGAAAAGATACCAGGACAAGAACATCAAGCTGAGTTTCATATACGACACTGTGTGTGTGCTGTCCTCACATATACATGTGTTAATATGTGTTAATCACAGATCGAGCACATGAAGGCTTCCTGGGTTTGGGCTGAACGATGGAGAAGGCATGGAGAGGTTCTGCTCCTTCCTCAGAAGATCTGCACGAGTCACAAACAGATGACTCCATCACATTGACTGGACCTTCTGACTGATGCATTATTGCATTATGGGAGGAGGAAGTCATCGGATCCAGGTCTGCATATTTCTGTATTAGTAGGCAAAATGACTCATTTAGATTCAAACTGAGAGAGCTGACAGTTCCTACTGATAGAAGTGCAGCTCCTTCAGAGATGGGACAAAGAGGAGAAGGTCACCAGTCTGCTGAGAAATCAGAGGTCAACCGATGCTGCGAGCAGGAAATGAAGCAAGGAAGAAGGATCGTTCTACTCAATCTAAAAGAAAATCTCCTGGTGCTTGTTTAATTTGCTGTTATTTATATTCATTATGGCCATTATAATGACTCAATTCAATTTTATTTATATAGCGCTATACACTATCTCTACTTAAAAGTAGAGATAGTGTCTGTCTCCTGAATCCAAACTGAAAGCTGGTTCCACAGAAGAGAGGCCTGAAAACTGAAGGCTCTGCCTCCCATTCTACTTTAAATAAATAATGATGAGCCTTTGATATTAACAAGCTCATTGACACAGAGAGGAAACATATTTTCTTTTTTTTATTATTATTTGTACCGATTCTGCAGGTAAACTGTTGATGGGACAATAAACAGATTTCACTTTGCAAAATGTTGTGCAGGGAAGCTGTGGTTGCTTCTTAGACCATCATGACCTGGATGACTGAGAACCTACGCAGACACGTTCTGAAGGAAGGGCTCCACACTTATTGTACTGATTTAACTGAGCTTATTTTCATCTAGCAAGGTTTGCTTTAATGTGTCTCTAATGACAACACAAAGCATTTTTACACTATTTATAAAACAAAGAAGTCTTCAAATATATCTGCAGTGCTTGGTGTAAATTCAATGATTCAAGCCGCAGCTGGTTGTTCATCTTCATTGAAAATAAATATGAATAAATGACAATAATATATAATCTAACAAATAATAAAATATCATGTGATATTGGTGTTTGTATTTTCTGTAAACCCACGTCTGTAACAAAGACTGAAGAAGATTGTAACAGAGTCAAACAGTCTGCAGTGGCCACCACAGTCCACCGTCTTCACATCACAATTTCAACATGTCTGTGACGTCTCCTTGCCCTTGTACTCATGTCTTGATGAACAAGAAGTTAGAGTTCAAATGTGGGTTTTCAGTGAATTTATAAGTGCAATTTACTGTTACTGCTGCTGTTTTGTCAGGTTTGTTTCATGAAGAAGGTGATATTCCAGCAGCTGAAAAGGAGAGCCGCCGATGCCTTACATTTTAAATATTAATGACTCTTTTAACTTAATCCAGTGGGTTACCGGTCCCACGCATGAAAAAGGTCATTAATATTGATATTGCATTCAGATGTTTAAACATACTGGTATCATATTAGTCTTTGTTACAGGTCCAGTAAGAACCACTTTAAACTGTTGAGTTGAATCTATAATCTTAATTGTTTTTGAATGCTTTTATAATCCTAAATGTTTATATGCAGACTGCATTGTAAAAGAGAGGCCTAACGCTGAGTGTACTCTGTGCCAAAATAAGACAGGAAGTTACATGCTTTGCAGAAGTGAAACTGAAACCAGAGTCTGAGTGCAAGTTATTCTGAGGAGCAGTTTGGATGATGTTATTATCTTTTATACTTTTATATCTTTTGATTAAGCTTTTAGTAGAGGTTCTTGATTAAAACATTTATTCAGTAGAGTACATATACATAGTTTCGGTTCGGTTATTACATATATGAGAGCGGCTTCTGTCTCTCTGTCTGGTGAGAGTTCAGGAGCTAGTCGGCGAGGTGAAATAGGGTGCGATTGTGGTTAGCACATAGACACACACGTAGACACCCACACACACACACTTAGAGGGAATCATTTATAGGTGAAAGTTTAATCATGTTTTGCTTGGGGTTGCTTCTAGACTACCGTATTTCCCGGACTACAAAGTGCACCTATATATTAGCCGCACAAGCTAAAATCAGGGGAAAATCCTGTTTTGTACATACATTAGCCGCACCTGACTAAAAGCCGCAGGTGTTTCAATGTTGACTTATCATATGTAAGAGAATATGCACAAAGGGAATTGTCAGGAAAGAGATGGCTGTTTGGAGACACATCCCTTTTATTAATATTTTAAAAAACAAATTAGGGGTACATATTTGCACAACTCTTTAGGTATATGTACAAGTACCGGTAATTACAAGTACAAAACGTGCTGTGCTTCATAAATGAGTAACAAATGTAGTACATAACAATAACCTACAGCACACCAGGAAAAATAGATTCAGCCTACCCTTTAGGCTCAGGTGCAGTGACATGGCTTTAACAAGAAGAAAAGTCAGTCATTCACCACCATCTTCCTGCGCACTAAAACCACCAAAGTCCTCTTCTCCAGTGTCGGATACGAACAGGCTCAGGATGGCTGACGTCATCCACTCTCAGCTTCTTTCCTTCATTGTCACTTTCAAAACCAAACAAATCCTCGTTGTCAGTGTCGGAGTCGAACACCCTCAGAAGGGCCGTGGCGGTGTCCTCCTCTCCATCATGCAGCAGTCCAGCCCTTCGAAATCCATTGGTGATCATGGATGTTATCACACTTTTCCACGCTGTCAGAATCCACCGGTGGAGTTGAGCATAACTTGCTTTTCTCAAGTTTATCGCCGCTCGTCATCCACGCCTCCCGCTGAATGCGTAGCGCTACTTTGAAGTTTGTTTTTCGCACTACTTCGTACGGCACTATGTTGCCTGGCGGATGGACATGTGACCAACATACCACTCTTGAACCCCGATACTGTGTGTCTGATCACATGCCCTTCTGCCAGGCAACGTAGTGCTGTACAACAGCAGAACAAACAAAACAAATCGTCTTGCGATATCACAAAAATCATGGACAATCCATAGAAAAGCCGCACCTGACTAAAAGCCGCCGAGTTCAAAGCTTGTGCAAAAAGTAGCGGCTTATAGCCCGACAATTACGGTATATTAGGATGAGCAAACATATTGGCAACCTTTGAAACCTTTAGAACTTTTGTTATGAAAATGATTATAATCATCTATACACAATTACATTTTGTGCTTATGAAAGAGCTGTCGCTCCTTGGTCAAGTGACGGTCATAAACTTTTGGCTGGCGTTAGGATCAGCCAATCTACTGTGAGTTTGACTGGAGCTGTGGAAGGAATTGCAACACCTGCTTACAAGACATGTAGATCAGGTTATTTTTCTTATCTTTTATTTGTTTACATTCTTTGATTAATTTTAAGTAGTACCATTTAAGGAAGACATTTATTCAATATATTACACATATCAGTTTCAGTTGTGTATGTGCTGGCCTTTGTCTGGGGAGAAGGTGAGAGGTGAGACAGAGTGCAGCTGCGGTTATGACATAACCACACACATACATACACATAGTAGTAGGATCATTTTGTGGTAAAGAGGTCAGATTTAATTTTGCTATAACTGCAAGAGTGCCGGCAAACGCGACCGAGCTGTTTCAGGAAACCGATCTGCTGATTCCAGTGATAAGCGACAGCGGTGAGACGAGCTGTGGGGGAAGACACCTGCATGGAGGCGAAGACGCGATGTTCTTTTAAACTGTGTCAAAAGTCAACTGAATGTTTGTGGTTTTGGGTTGACGTACGCTGTATTGTGTCTGCTTTATGCATGAAGGGGGGCTGTGTTACCCCAACCCTATAAAACCTTTGTTTGAGTATTGTTAGACAGAGATCAATGCTGTCTGCATACAGGATTCATCTCTCCGCACGTGTGTCATTAAATCTTCGTTGACTCCACCTCACTGGGTCAGTGTGTTATTCCGATATCCCACATCTCTCTGTCCTCAAAATGAATCCTAACAGATACCGGTCCCACGCATGAAAAAGGTCACACACTGGACTTGTTGCTCGCCCACGGGCTGGATGTGTGCATCACGGAAATATCCGAGTTGCGCATCTCCGATCATCTTCCTGTGTTGTTCACTCTAACGCTGCGCTGCTCGGTAGATAAGTATGTGCGATGATTTTTTAGCATTTTTTAATGACAAGATTCTATCGATTAGGGCTCTTGTCTCATTGTCTGCTGCTTCAGATCCGAGTCTTTCTCCTGTGTGCTCAGCTGTCTTAGAGCAGTTTGATCCCGTCTCCCTTAATGACTTGACTGCGGTAGTCAGTAACCTAAGATCATCACACTGCCCCTCTGATTGTTTCCCTCCAAGCTTGCTTAAAAGCACTTTTAATACAGTTGGGCCTTTTATCCTGAGATTAATTAATACGTCTCTTGCTACAGGCTGCGTCCCATCATGCTTTAAACAAGCTATAGTTCAGCCTCTTCTTAAAAAACAAAACCTGGACCCAACTGTTCTGTCCAACTACAGGCCCATCTCAAAGCTTCCTTTTCTGTCTGAAGTCTTGGAGAAAGTGGTCTACCTACAGTTGCAGGCCCACCTTGATTTTAATATGATCTCTGAAAAATTTCAATCTGGTTTTAAATCACTACATAGCACTGAGACGGCCCTTTTAAGGATTTTTAACGATATTCTTTTAACTCTGGACTCTGGCAGCCCTGCTGCCCTTTTATTGTTGGACTTGTCAGCAGCTTTTGACACGGTCGACCACGACATCCTGTTATCACGGCTAGAATTTCATGCTGGCCTAAAAGGATCGGCCCTACAGTGGTTTCGGTCCTATTTGTCAGAAAGGTCTTTTCATGTCAATATGGGCCCCCCCACTCCAAAATAGCCCCTCTTAAATACGGTGTACCTCAAGGCTCTATTTTGGGTCCTGCCCTGTTCGCACTCTATTTGTTGCCATTGGGCTCCATCTTCTCGCGGTACAGCATTTCATTTCACTGTTTGGTTGATGATTTGCAGATTTATCTACCTTTAAAAGCAGGGTCAGACCATCCCCAGCTCTTATTACACTGCCTTGACGATGTCAAACAGTGGTTGTCATTTTTGGCAACTTTAATCATATCGACAGCACTCTGGGCGCCCTTTCTTCGTATTGTAAAACACATGTAAAAAACCTCGGTGTCTACATTGATGGTTCTTTTAAATTGAATAAGCAGGTAAGTGCAGTAGTTCAGTCCTGCTTTTTCCAGCTAAGACAGCTAGCCAAGGTAAAGCCATACCTCCCGGCTAACGTCTTTGAGCGTGTTATTCACCTCTTTCTTACTTGCAGATTAGACTACTGCAATTCATTGTATTATGGTCTAGATCAGGCCTCCATCCATCATCTTCAGATGGTTCAAAATTCAGCTGCTCGCCTGCCAACTGGTACCAAACGGAGAGAGCATATAACCCCAGTTTTAGCTTCTTTACACTGGCTTCCTGTCTCCTACAGGATCCAATTTAAAGTTTTACTTTTTGTTTTTAAGTCACTTAATGCCCGAGCCCCTCCTTACTTGTCTGAGCTCCTCTCTGCCTATGCTCCAGGAAAAACCATGAGGTCAAGCTCAAAATTAATGCTGTCCATCCCACGGACTTATCTCAAATCCCGTGGTGATAGATCCTTCTCTGTGGCAGGTCCCAGACTCTGGAATGGTCTCCCCTTAAATATGAGATCTGACAAACACTTGAGCAATTTAAATCATTACTAAAGACAAATTTTTATGCCCTGGCTTTTAACACACTATGATCCAAGCATTTTGGTCTTATTTGAATTAGATTTAGTTATTGCTTTAACTCTTTTATTGTCCTATTATTGTTTTTTATTGTTATTATTGTATTACATTGTTGTTTTTTAATGCCATTTTTATATTGTTAAGCACTTTGTGCAGCATCGGCTGTTTGAAATGTGCTATATAAATAAATTTGACCTTGACCTTACATTTGAATAGCAGAGCAGCGAAGAAAAGCTGTGACTCCAACGTGAGATGGACACTGTAATACATCACCAGCAACACACTGACCTGCATTCATCCATAGATGACACTCAGGACCCTGGTTCCACAGCTGTTCTTGTTCACAGCTGCATCCAGTTAGAGAGGAAACTGTATAATGCAGTGATGATGTTCCAGCGTCATGTTGATTGATTGATTGATTGATTGATTGATTGATTGATTGACTGATTATACTTTATTCATCCTGAGGGAAATTGGGTTAAGGCTGCCAGCCGTGCCAGTGCCGTCTTACCCTCCGACCATACATACATTACACAAACATCACATGGGGAAGACAGGTCAGAGGGGTGTAATATAGAAAAGCACAACATGAGGAAAGATAAGGAGAAAAAAATAACTCCCCCCAGACTGAGACCAGAGTGAAGCTGACCCCCCACCCACTTGAAACGTAAAGGCAAATAGGCGGAGCGGTTAGTGCATATAATTTGTGTGATTTCTCTCTCTCTCTCTCTCTCTCTCTCTCTCTCTCTCTCTCTCTCTCTCTCTCTTTTTTTCTTTTTTCTTTTTCGGTCATGTTATGTTTAACTGTCAAAGGTTTGTTACAAACTCTGAAACACATCGTGCAGACTTCTGGGTGTTAGAAAAAAACTAATACTGCTCATGAATGAGACTAAAGGCAGGGAGGTGTCCTTTAAAACTAAACATGTTAGTAGGACCTCCCTATTTATATCATAGTTTATGATACAGCATGTGTATTTCAGTAATAGCCTACTGACTTTCCAAGCAAATAATGATGGCCATACTGATGTTCTTTTCAGTACATTTTACTTTATGTTCATTTTCATTTTTATGATGTTTCTATTTTTACATAATTCCTCCCACATAGCAAAATTGGTATGGTCCGGATCTGTTCCACACAATGTGCTTACACATGGCCTGCGTACCGCAAAGAATGACGGCCCTTTGGTGGCCCAGATCTGGTTTACCAGAGGTGGCCCACACATGGGCCAGCACAAGGCCCGTTGGAGACACACTGCTGGCCCTGTGCTGGCCCAGAACAGTTTCAGCTCTGGCCCCAGATGTCAGCCTAATGTGTACCCTAATCAAGCCATGTAATAACAACATGTGCTGGAACATAATAGTGCAAAAGTAACATGACAAAACTCTGTTCAGACAGTGAATGGACTGATTCTTATATAGCGCTTTTTTACTCTCCCATATTACTTAAAGTGCTCTATACAACATGCCACATTCACCCAATCTCTCTAAACTGAGTGTTTCCTAACTACATTCACACTCTTGACACACAGACTGGAGGAGCCAGGGATCAAACCACTAACCTTCCGATCAGTAGGTGACCGGCTCTACCTCCTGAGCTACAGCTACCCAGTGGTAAACATGAGTAAACACTCACTAGGTTTTGGATGAAGTGTACACTCACAAACTTGAAAAACCTGCATTTGAAGCGTTGGCCACCATAGCAGTATAGTATTGCAACATGGCATTTGGATCTTCTAACTAAAATAGGAAAATATGAAGATAAATATTATTGTAAATGTAAATGTTATCAGGAAATGATCAGACAGCAGAGGGTTTTCAGGAAACACTGTTAAATGTTCAGTTTCTATGCCATACGTTAAAACAAGATCTAGAGTGTGATTAAAGTGGTGGGTGGGTTCTTTTAATTTTTGAGAGAAGCCAATTGAGTCTAATAACAGATTAAATGCGATGTTGAGGCTGTCATTTTTAGCATCTACATGGATGTTGAAATCACCCACAATAATTATTTTATCTGAGCTGAGCACTAAATCAGATAAAAAGTCTGAGAAATCAGAGAGAAACTCTGTGTAAGGCCCAGGTGGACGATAGATGATAACAAGTAAGACTGGTTTCTGAGTTTTACAGCTGGGGTGGACGAGGCTAAGCATCAGGCTTTCAAATGAATTAAATGTCTGTCTTGGTCTTTTGTTAATTAATAGGCTGGTGTGAAAAATTGCTGCCACACCGCCCCCTCGGCCTGTGCTTCGAGGTTTCTGGTAGTTAGAATGACTCGGGGGTGTTGATTCATTTAAACTAACATAATCATCCTGCTGCAACCAGGTTTCTGTAAGGCAGAGTAAATCGATTTGTTGATCAATTATTAAGTCATGTACTAACAGAGACTTGGAGGAGAGAGACCTAATATTTAATAATCTGAACTCTTTGGTTCAGATGTGGATACTATATTGCTCTTTCTTTGTGATTTTTTATGTTTAAGTTGTTTGTTGCTGGTTTTTAGTTTGTTTTTTGTCTGTTTGGGAGCTGACACAGTCTCTATGGAGATGGGTTTTTCGGGGGTAGCAGGAGGAGAGAAGCTGCAGAGAGGCGTGTAAGACTGCAACTCTGCTTCCTGGTCCCAACTCTGGATAGTCATATTTTGGGGGGTTTAATAAATTGGTCCATATTTCTAGAAATGAGAGCTGCTCCATCCAAAGTGGGATGGATGCCGTCTCTCCTAACAAGACCAGGCTTCCTCCAGAAGGTTTGCCAATTTTCGTTGTCTACCTGTGACAGAGGAAATTTATGTTTGTGAAGGAAAATGAAAATATGAATTTGGACGATGACAGGCTGACCTCTGAAAGGAAAAGTCACGTAGTACTTGACTGCGAAGCCACTTTTTCTCAGACTGCCATGGACATTTCAATTCTGGGTTCTAAACCAGATGGTGAACTAATAAATAATGTTTTCAGGGGCGATCTGGTGGGAAATGAATTGTGTGATGTTACATTAAGTTTTCCAGAGAGTCAGCAGCATCTTGCTTCTGCCAGAGTAGCAGCTCCGCCGCCTATTCAGCTCTCTGCTTTGCCAGGGGTCTCCATAACTGCTCATCCTGCATCCGTTGCTGGATGCCTGGGTGTGCCAACTCGGCACCTCGCAGCACCCACTCCGCTTCACGCCACGTCAGCCGGAGGGCCCTAGGAGCCCGTCCAGCCACCACCTGCGGCTGCCTCGCCATTGCCTGGTCCTGCCTCACCGCCAGCGCCTGCCAAGTTACGTCCACGACTGCACCTTCGCCGGCCGCTTTCCAGGCCACCGGCTGGGCTTTTTCACCAGCATGGGCAGCCCCCTGAACTCTGTAGCTGCCGCCATGCCCATGGCAGGCCTCCTAAAAGTTGTTGCCGGCATCACCGGCATCTTCCACGCAGCCGCTCTCCGGACCTGCTCAGTTTTTACAGGAACTTTGTTGGAGAAGCTGTAAAGACATGAAACTGGTGGAGATCCCAAACCAGTTGATAGTGCTGATTATTCCAAATAAAGCTGTTTTCCATTTGAGATGACTTTCTGTCCTGATATATAATAAAGATGTTAGTTGTTTTTGAGCCCCTGTATTAAAAGTAGATCCAGTTTAAAGTCAGCATGAGTTTGATGTCTTTATGTCAAAGCTGCTCATGATGTTGAGCTGCTGATGGAATAAAAACAGGTAAAAATCTGCCTCAATATAAAAGCATGTAGTCCAGACTTAAATGTAGCCTATTGTTAGCTGAGGTCCACACACAGTGTTTGACAGTGGAAACTGTGTGAAAGGGCTGCTGGTGGAGCTCACTAGGATGAGCAGGTGACCATGTGCCACGAGGTGGAGAGCAGCTGGCCTGGCTTTGATTCTGACCACGCCCCCTTTCTCTCTCCCTCTGCTTTGCTGTCACTTATCTTCACTGCTCTGTCCAATAAAGCTGAAAAAGGCCCCAAATCAAAGAAATCTGCCTGCAGCCTCTGAAATGTCTTCTGTTTCCTTCCCGACGGCTTTTTCACCGTCAGCCCATCAGACAGTCCAGCAGCATTTATGATGATGTCATGATGTTGAAGAGACTGCTATGGTGGCCTCCCATGACCCCCAGCCTCATCTACACTGAGATGCAGACATTTGAAAAGCAGACAACTGAATAATAGTCCAACACAACAGTCTGTGTACAGACACACACTGAGCTTTCATAGAGTCAAAGGAGTCAATCAAACACAGCTAGTTGAGTCATTTCTTGTGTGAGTCTAAAGTGAATCTAGTATTTGAAAGTCCACTTCCTGTATTTGTTGTTGAAGACTTCTTCAGCTTCTTCTCAAGGACATCAGCTGCTTGTTTGGCAGCAGAGGCAGTTAAGAAGCTTCCTGAAAAACACTGAACAGTGAGTTCACTGTGGCATATGACAAATTCAGCTTTCTATGTGCAAATGTGTCTGTGTCAACCTTTCAAATGCTGTTGAATCCAAAACATCAGCGGCTCCTTGGCTGCTCACTTCATGCACTTCTGTCTTTGTGACAGTCCAATGACATCACAGCTGTTTCCACCCCCAGTGTCTCAGGACTGGACACCTTTAAACATGTGGAGGATCAAACAGCCGTCCAGCTAAACATACATGAAACTATCAAAGCTGACAATCATTCCAATAACATCTAATGCTACATATATATAGACACAGGACTACAAGGAAATGGCTCTCAGCATCTGGCTGTGGGAACAAATGATCCCTGTTTGTGTTCAAATTGTGTGCATGTTTTAGACGTGTGTCACATGTAGAAACACAAAAATGACACAAAGATGTGTTTGACACAACTGTGCAGCTGTAAGTTGTTTCTAATGATTCATTGAAGCTCTTCTAACATTCTGGAGACCATCAGTCCATGAATCTGTTCAACACCACAACAATTTGACTTCAATGTGAACGTTTGCCATTAAATAACCTTCTTCATCCAGCTGACAGCATCCTTCATTCTATGATATGAACAGTTCCTCCTGTTGATGACAAACCTCTGACATGATCTGCTTGAGGAGCTTTTTCATGTGAAGCTCTCTGAGCTCAGGGCTAAGTTGCTGTGTTTCATCTTTAAGAGCTGCTGCCTCCTCGCCGTTCTTCTTCTCCTAATGACACCATTTCTGCTTCAGATCTTTCACTGGGCCTAAAACAGATGAAGAGTAGATCTACTGCTGTTCACTGTTTGTGTCAATATGGAGAAATATGAAAGACAAACACAGCACATACAGAGAAATGTAGACAGAATGTGCAGCCAGTGCAGTAAATGGTCTAAATATCAGCTCTTTAGAAAATGATCCTGATGAACATGAAACTAACATCCAATGAGAAACACAGCTTCCTTGTTTCATGTCCAATAACAATAAATGAAGAGCTAATAAAGAGCTATTCTATTGTAAAATG
Organism: Pelmatolapia mariae; assembly: GCF_036321145.2. Lineage (NCBI taxonomy): Eukaryota > Metazoa > Chordata > Actinopteri > Cichliformes > Cichlidae > Pelmatolapia > Pelmatolapia mariae. Next base: position 41,081,463 of record NC_086229.1, read on the forward strand.
CTGAGATGATTATTAGACACAACCCAGCGGCTCACCAAAAGCCTGCATTGCAAATCTATATGAAAGTAATCTATGCTCATATATGGCAAAATCCTTTAAGTGTCACTGTGTTTTTCATCTGTGCTCTTGTTGGTTGGACAAGTTTGTAAATGACAAAGAGCTCAGTGGACTTTGCATCCATCAAATCCTGTTAGATGTTTGTTTTTCCTTCACAGCTTTGTGATGAAGGCTAAAGAACAGAGATATGAACTATTGCCAATATGAATCCTGATGCATGACGTGGGCACAGACCCACCAAAGCAACACTCAGCTCACCTCATTCCAGGCGCTTGTCTGCTGGAGACCATGAGCCTTGTTAGTCACACATTAGCAGCGTGGTAGGAAACAGCCTCCATCATTTCATTAGATCTGAATTTGGACTGTTTCCCTCTGGATGAGAACCAAGTCTGTCAAATCTATTGATCCAACACAAACTATCAAACACATTGGCTCACAGTCAGATTGGCTTTGTATGGATGGTGTAACAGGGGCTGGGAAAGGATGCTGAAAGCTGAATATAATACAGAACAATAACAGGACATATAATCATGTAGAAACATGATCTTCAACAGGCACACTTCTATTATTCATGATCACAAAGAACTTGTGCAGCCCTGATATCAGCCCTAATATATGAGTGTGTTTGCCCAAAGATTGAAACAGCATCAACATGACAGCTGTAAGAAATCTTCTCTCAGCCTTGTTTGGCAGAAGATCCCTGCAACAAAGATTGTAGCTGAAAGATGACGTGTGTAAAGTTTGTCTTTGGGAGGGTTGAGGCTGTTTTTAGACCTTTGATAGTTTCAATCCAGTTCTGAAAGACAGAAATAAAAACAACATCATTAAGATCAGATCATGGAGCTGTTTCCTGCCTTGTTTCTAGCTTCACATTACAAGACTTTACTACAATAAAGATGCTAACATGTATCTGTAGCAACAACATCATTGAATCTAGAACAACTGGAGCCAAACCAGTGGCTCTGCTGGGATCACTGGTGAGCCAACACTTCCTTGTTGATGCAGATTTCAGGGCTTCCTGTTGCTCCTCCGTTATAACTGTTCTCTCTTCTCAACACATGATGACACAAAGGAATCAGCAGTGACGAAGATGATGCTGAAGCACACATTTCACACATATAACAGAGCAGTCCAGTTACACACACCTCTGCTTGACATTAGGCCTCAAACAAAGACACAAAACACTAACTTGACTCTAAATAGAAGAAACTGGCAGCTTTTTCTGTTCTGTGCTTATTTATATTTGACACACATGCTTCTCTTTGTGCAAACACACATTGCACTATAAGGGTAACCTAGCACACAATGATTGGACAGCACAGTGATGATGCTGGGAGATCCTATACGAAGCAACACAGAAACACTGAGAACTTTAAACATTGATTATATTGAGATAAGCAGCCGACCCAGTCTAGATAAAGGCGAGCAGCTGGGACCGCTGCTGCACCAAAAACAGGTTTCAGTGTTTCCATGTGTGTGTGTGTGATGTCTTTACTTATACTGGTCAATAGACTTTAGTCAACACATGATTGAAAGGTGTTACACATGAAATAAAAACAGTGTTTCATCTTTATTCCTCTGAAGCAGCTGCATTATAACCAATCTGCTCCTTTGTGGCCTTTAAAACAGCTTAAATAACTGTTGTTATATTTGTTTCTGCTCCTCTTGGACAGACGACTCTTGAAAAGACATTTTTGAATTTCAATGTGACTTTAACTGGATAAATATGGGATATATAAACGTCTGCAACAAACTGATTCCAGCTTCTACCTCATGATAGGAATGTTTTTGTGGCTCAAGATGACCTGATATCTTTCATGATGGAGACATTTGACACATGTTTCACATATTATAGACCAACAAGTTATTCATAGCAGTTTAAATACGGGGAGTCACTTTTGGGCCCAGCAGATAAAACAGAGCCAATATTTCCTTCTTTATTTAAGTGACGTGTGTCACAGATGTGACCTAGTAAAGTGTAGCTGAACATTAGTAACGTTATTAACACTCTCAGCTCGTCCTTGTTCCAGACCTGAAGATCCTCTTCTTTCATTCAGCAGCAGCTTCAGGTCTCTGATGGTCCAGGCTTGTTGTTGGGAAACAGCCCTGCTGGGATGATGGTGTCCTCACAGAAACAGTCAGTGATGCTGTTGATCTCCATCACAGAGCACGTCCCAGTCTGCAGTCTCAGTCCTGCAGGGCCTCGCTGGCTTCCTGACTCCACCCAGTCAACAACAGGAAGTGTTTGCAGGAACAAAGTGAGGCTGTGGTCAAACAGGAGTTTTTATCTCCTGGCTCTGACTCTCACTGCGGCCCCGCTGCTGTGTCAACATGTGTTTGTGCTAAACAATGATGGAAAGTGTTATAAATGACTTGTTGGCCTCTGATCTGTCACAAACAGCTGAAACGTGTCTCTCATGAGTCACATGAAGGTTTCTGACAGAAAGGACAAAAAGTAGCTGCAGTCAGTTTGTGTCATTTTTATATTTATTCATCTGGGAGAAAAATCTGAGGGACATTAAAATGTGTTTTTCAACAGAGACAAGAACATAAATATAACGTCACAGGTAAATGAACATATTTCAAGTAAACAGCTGGACTGATCAGGTCCAAACACAGAGTGATCAACAAACAGCTGTCATATCTTTATATATAAGCTCTTTATAAATCCTGTTCACTGCAGTCTGTTTACTAATAATGTCAAACTGTTAGAAACACAGAAACATCAGAATCGTCTTTGTTGACATAAACCTGTCTGGGATCCTTTGTTGTTCTTTTGATGCAGAGTTACATTATAAATATAAAGAGTTATTTCAGAGTCTCATCAGTTTTCCTGCATGTCTTTATTGAACACATCAGCAGGGCTGAAGCTCTCATGTTAAACACACACTGATCTATGGACACGTTCATGTGTTTCTAACAGAACCAGGCTGTTATCAGCTGCACTAACATGATGTCACACACACTGAATGTAACAGTGACATCATCACACAATCAGCTGTGATTGTTTCACTGTCATCAAACTAGTCAACAGGAAGTAGAATCAATAGAAACAATCATTTACTGACAGCATGTCTGATGGAAATAAGTGCAGATTATGTATGAAGTATAACTGCACACAGTAACTGTGTTACAATAAGGACTTAACAGCGCCCTCTGCTGGAGTGTTTCAGTGCTGCGTTAACTAGAATACACCACCTCCTCCTCCTCCTCACACCACCTGCTACAGCTCTACTCTTCTATGACTACAGTCATCCACAGCACTGATGTGAGGTCACATGGTTCATATGTAAGGAGCACAGAGACGTCCTAGCAGCTGACCTCAGGTCAGTTTAATGACTGTGAGCAGCAGCTGTGTTCTTGTCACTGTGACAGGGAGACACTCTCAGACACAGCGCTCATGTCAGCTTGTTCTCATGCAGGAGGATCAGGAGCTCCATGTTTGTCTTCATGTTTGAATCATGATGTGTTTGTGCCATCAGAGTCTGTCATGAGTACTCAGGGTTTCACAGCAGCTCTTCTGGATGCTGACGAGGACTCCAACCTCATGTTTCACCTCTCTGAGCTTCTGATGTCTGTGAACACTCGTGTTTCTTCTCTGGGCTCATCTGGACAAAAACACCTTTCTGTGTTTGGCTCCAGCCTCATTGTGACTGACAGGAAGTGTGTTATCCATGAGCTTCTTTGTTTCCTGCTGTGTTTCCTGTCTGTGGACAAACACGAGTGTTTCAGCTGAGGACTTGGTTCCTTCCACCTGTCCATACAGGACATCACGCTGTCTTTTGTTTGATTTTTCTGACTCACGTATTATGAACTAAACGTATCCTGATACACACAGAGATGGATGAGCAGAGGTCACATGATGAAAGAACAAACATGGAGTCTTTGATTTATTTAGATATTTATTGATGAATGCAAACAAACCCTGACACTGAACCATCGTCCAGCAGAACAAACCTGATCACATGACCTGCTGACCCAAACAGTGAAAAGCTCCATGGCAACAACAACAAACAGCCTCACATATGTTAACAGAGGCTGTTAGAAGCAAAGAGTCTTTAGAGTCTTTCTCCTGTTTGTACACAGATCTCTGCACATCTTCATCACAGTTACTCACAGACGTGCAGAGTGTGTGGATATCAAAGCTAAGTTTCCACCATGTTTGTAGTCTGTACTGGGACTCATGGAGCATCTCTCTATGAGCACTCAGTGCTTTAAACAGTGAGTCCCAGTTTAACCAGCAGCCTTCACACCACACATCACACAGACATGGAAACTTCAAACCCTCAGACTGAAGTCACTGGCAGCCTCTGGCACCAGCGACTGCGCTAACAAACACACAGCAAACAGTGAAGGTTTGTAGAGAGAGCTGGTTGGGTAATACCAAGTATGCAGCGGAGGAGGCGGGATTACATTACTAGATGATTAAACATGAAACTATTTTGCTGATAATAATTGAAATGACAAAAGAAAATCGAGATAATTCATAATTTTATAAACTGGAATGATGAAATTATACTGGCTGGATCTGATTATTGGGGGGTCGTGACCCCCGTAACCCCCCTGGAAATGACGCGCCTGGTCCTGAGGTCAAATCCACCATCTTTGTTTCAGTGCTTCATGTTCTCCCGTGTTTGTGTGCGTCCTCTCCGGTACTCCGGCTTCCTCCCACAGTCCAAACACATGCAGTTAGTGGGGTCAGGTTAACTGTGAGTGGTTGTGTCTCTCTCTGTGTTATTCCACCTTAATAAAGGTCTATTATGGTGTTCCACAGGGTTCAGTGCTAGGACCAATTCTATTTACATTATACATGCTTCCCCTAGGCAGCATCATTAGAAGGCATAGCATAAATTTTCACTGCTATGCAGACGACACGCAGCTCTATCTAATTCACATCAAACTGAGGTTATTGTACTCGGCCCTGAAAATCTTAGAAATATGGTATCTAACCAGATTCTTACTCTGGATGGCATTACCTTGGCCTCCAGTAATGCTGTGAGGAACCTTGGAGTCATTTTTGACCAGGACATGTCCTTCAATGCACATATTAAACAAATATGTAAGACTGCTTTCTTCCATTTGCGCAACATCTCTAAAATTAGAAATATCCTGTCTCAGAGTGATGCTGAAAAACTAGTTCATGCATTTATTACTTCCAGGCTAGACTACTGTAATTCATTATTATCAGGATGTCCTAAAAACTAGCTGAAAAGCCTTCAGCTAATCCAAAACGCTGCAGCAAGAGTCCTGACAGGGACTAGAAAGAGAGAGCATATTTCTCCTGTTTTGGCTTCCCTTCACTGGCTTCCTGTTAAATCCAGAATTGAATTCAAAATCCTGCTCCTCACTTACAAGGTCTTAAATAATCAGGCCCCATCTTATCTTAATGACGTTGTAGTACCATATCACCCTATTAGAGCACTTCGCTCTCACTCTGCAGGCCTACTTGTTGTTCCTAGAGTATTTAAAAGTAGAATGGGAGGCAGAGCCTTCAGTTTTCAGGCCCCTCTTCTGTGGAACCAGCTTCCAGTTTGGATTCGGGAGACAGACACTATCTCTACTTTCAAGATTAGGCTTAAAACTTTCCTTTTTGCTAAAGCATATAGTTAGGGCTGGACCAGGTGACCCTGAATCCTCCCTTAGTTATGCTGCAATAGACGTAGGCTGCCGGGGATTCCCATGATGCATTGAGTTTTTCCTTTCCAGTCACCTTTCTCACTCACTATGTGTTAATAGACCTTTTTCCTTCTCACTGTCGCCAAAGTGCTTGCTCATAGGGGGTCATATGATATGATTGTTGGGTTTTTCTCTGTATCTATTATTGTACGATCTACTGTACAATATAAAGCGCCTTGAGGCGACTTTTGTTGTGATTTGGCGCTATATAAATAAAATTGAATTGAATTGAATTGAATTGAATTACATGACTTCCTGTTAGCATTAAGTGCTTCTGTAGGACTGATGTCATTTTCATGGTTGGATCATTTAAATGAAGCTGGACTCAGATGCAGTAAATAAGTTGATTGATCATTAATGAATAAAGCTGGTCAAATCCATCACGTGGACACATGTGATTGTGTAGTATTGATCCCAATGCTGGTATTAGTCCTGGATCAATAACACTGGATGGATGCGTTCAGCATGGAGCCCTGAGCTGTGTTACAGACAAACATGAAACTGACAGATCTGTGTCATTCACAGTCTGTAACACTTCTAAACAACAGAGGCTGACCCAAGTGCCTCAGAGCCAGGCACGCTCACATCACAGCTCTCTAAATAAGTCAGTTTCAAAATACAATATTATTGTAGAAAAATACTTGGTTGCACTTGTTGTATACATACATTAAATTAAAGTCTATTGCGTTGATTAAGCATCATGAGGTGGTGGGTGAGGGGTGGTTCCCTCTTTGTTTGCTGGGAGTTGGCAACCCTATTATTTAGGTTGTTTAATATTTCTGCTAAGTACTGTTTACAATACCAGAATAGGGAGGATGGTGTTGGTTTAAGTTTATTAGATTGATACATATATACCAACAAGACAATGTTAATCACTGTCACAACAGAGTTTGTTGTCATTCAAAGGCTTTATAGCTTTTCCTATAATACCTGGTGGGCCAGTCTCTAGTCAAAATGCACCGGTCAATTTTTTGTCCCAGTCAAGCCCTGTTCACCAACAAAGTGATGTCATGAAAGCTGCACAAGGCACACGGGCTGCTCAGGATGCTTCTGTGGCTCAGGCAGCAATGTGGACTCCGTGGGTGGGTGGATCAGGAGGCTTCACTGGATTCACAACCTCCTGGGGTCCGACCCCTGGACCTGCTTCCTGCTTCCTGGTTTTTAATGGTTCCTCTTTGGCACCATTAAAAACCAGGAAGCCCAAGGCTAAAACTGATCCTTGGTTTAATGACGCCACTCGGGCTGTGAAGAGGGAGTGTGGTAGAGCTGAAAGCAGATGGAAGAGGGACAAACTGCAGGTGTCTCTTCAAATCCTAAAGGACTGCTGGCGCCTCTATCAGGATACAGTCAAAGAGGCTAAAAAAAAAAATACTTCTCTAAGATCATTTCCTCCAACAGTCACAATCCACGTGTGTTATTTAAATCTATTGACTCAGTCTTAAATGCTCCACAAAGTGGCTGTTTGGAGGCCTCTCATAAACTGTCTAATGATTTTATGTGTTTTTTCATTGAGAAGGTTGCAACCACGCTGGCTCACATTTCTTCCCCTGAGTCTGACTCCTCTGTCTTGATCCCTTGCTCTGCTGTTTTTAACCGGTTTAAGCCTGTGACTCTTTCTTATTTAGAGGATGTGGTCGGCCACCTGAGGCCCTCTGCTTCCCCAAATGATCCTGTCCCACCACAATATTTTAAGGAGATTTTTCCTAGCATAGGCCAGGCTATTCTTACTGTTATAAACAGCAGTTTAATATCTGGTGTAGTCCCTGCTAATTTTAAGCAAAATTAAGTACAATCCTTGCTTAAGAAACCTGGACCACACTGTATTGGCTAACTACAGACCTATCTCCAAGTTGTGTTTTATGTCTAAAATCTTAGAGAAAATTGTACACTGCCAATTGATGGATTTTTTAAATGAGAATGGTATCCTGGAGGTCTTTCAATCAGGTTTTAAAAACTTTCATAGCACGGAGTCAGCACCAGGGTTTTAATAGTTTTGCAATTTTCATTAGTTTTGACTTCAGATTTTCAATTTTATATTAGTTTTAATTAGTTTTTACCAATTGTTTGCTAGTTTAGTTTAGTTTTTATTTTATTTTTTCAGTTTAGTTTTGATTAGTTTCAGTTATAGTTTTAGTTGTGTTTGCAATAATTAAGTGTAACAAAATCCCAGTTTCATCATATCAGTCATTCTCTTTTGCTTATCCTTGGGTATGTTGCTACTCCAGCTACCATAACCTGCACCCTGCACAGGTCGCCTGTCTGTCACAGGGCTAACACGCAGAGACAGACAACTCACATTCCCACCTATGGGTTCTTTAAATAAATAAATAAATTAGGGCAGATGAACAACCGTGGATACCAGGCAACTATAAAATGTATATATTGGCCGCAATGAGCCTATTAACTCTTGCAGCACCGGGTGTTCGTAATTTTGGTTCAAGTGAATTGATAAACCTTTTGAAGGCAATTGACTCACACAGTTATGTAGATATCCCAGTCCTGTTGTCTCGGGATGCATCACGCTGCCTTGCCTGGTGTTAGCTTCTGTTTCTGGGGATGAGGGTTGAGTGTACTCCCTTACCTTCTCAAGGTAAACTAGCTTAGCCTTCTTGTGTGAGCTTTTCAAGTGCACTTTAAGGTTTGTGGGATTTTTTTCCTTTTAGAAATGTCCCTCATAATTTGTCTCTTTCCACTACAAGACACTTGCTTTATCCAAAACACAGTCATATTCAAAGTAATCCCAAATTGGACTCTGGCGCTTTCTCCAGACTTTTCCTGACATGATTCTGCGTGGACGGAGCAGCAGCACAGACGACTCAACTAATGTACTGCCACCTGCTGGCATAATGAGACACAGCAAGAAAAAAACCTGGAAACTAAACTTCATTTTTACCCTTGACTATTGTATGACACGCACACATCAACGAAAACTAAACACATTTTTGCTCTAAATTCAGTTAATTTTAGTTAGTTTTGTGAACACTCATTACAGTTTTAGTTAGTTTTCCTTTTTTCGTTTTTATTTTCATTTCCGTTAACGAAATTGTTTTTTCACTTCTAGTTTTTTGTTTTCATTAGTTTTAGTTAACGATAATAACCTTGGTCAGCACTCTTAAAGGTTTTTAATGATATCCTCCTTACCTGTGACTCTGGTAATCATGTTGGTCTTGTCCTCCTTGACCTAACAGCTGCCTTTGATACTGTAGACCAGCGGTCCCCAACCCCCCGGCCTCGGACCGGTACCGGTCCGTGAGTCGTTTGGTACCGGGCCGCGAGAGTTGAGGCTCAGGTGAAAAATGTATGGTTTTCAGGGTTTTTATCGGTTTTCAGCGTTATTTTGTTATCGTTTTTATCGTTAACTCGGTTTTCCTGGGTCTTTTCACGTGTGGTATGAATAAATCTTCCTTTTTTTGGTACCGGTACTAGTTTTATTTTGTTGTATTTATCCGCAAAACCTTAAAGGCCGGTCCGTGAAAATATTGTCGGGCATAAGCCGGTCCGTGGCGCAAAAAGGGTTGGGGACCGCTGCTGTAGACCACAACATTTTACTGTCTCTGTGTTGCCCTTAAGGCATTTCTCTGAATAAATAGGTTCATAAGTTTGAAATAAATAATTCTAAAAAGATTTGTCATTAAAACATTGATATGTGTTGTTAAAATGAATAATTCATACTTTACATACGTTTTAGTTAAAAGGAAAATATCGCTAAAATGTATTTCCTGTTCTGGCGGCACACTTCCGGTTCCGGTCAAGCACTTCCGGTTTGGGTCAAACTGTGGGCGTTTATCAATATGCGTACTTGTGCGTACTTGCGTTCTCGTGTACTCGTGATACGTCATCAGTCGGAGACCAAGTACTGTTCCAATTCGAAGTACGCATCACGCCGAGAACGCGAAAAAGTCCCGGATGTGTTCTCGATCCGCCCATTTTATCGAGCATGCATCGGTGTAGACTTGGGACAGCTATATATCCTTCTCACTACTCAGGTTACAGAAACCCCAGCAGCTGTCTATAGTATTGAGTGTCCACTAGAATAGAAATAAAAGCGTTCTAACATCTCACCTGCTTGTTTTTATTAAGGTATGTACACGTATGTACATGTACACTATTTTTATTAATAGAGGTTTCACTACTGAGGTTAAAAATGATATATAAGTCACTTAGATCACTTCTAAATGTTAATGTTTGGTTTATTTCAGTGTTTTATTTGTTCCTGAGTAAACCGGTTTGGCTGTGATTAAAGTTAAGCTTCATAACATGTTACTCACAGTTAAATTAAGAGGGGACGGCAGTAAAAACTCCGGACCTGTGACATCATCACGTACGCTGGTGTTCAGTCCGTGCTCGTGTACTTGAGAATTGAGAAACGGCCCACGAGTCCGTGCTGGCGTTCTCGGCGGGTACGTACTCCCGTGCGTTCTCGGCGAGTACGTACTCACCGAGCACGCGAGTACGTACTCGCGTACTTGGGCATTGATAAACGGCCACTGTGGCTGTGTCCCAATTCAGGGTATGCACGCTTGTAGTACGCACACTACGCGTACTACGTATGGTGCGTACTACAAGTACGGGAAGTGCGGAAGTGAAAGGCTTGTGAAATGGGACGGTCTAGCCTTCATCGCGCTGTTCAGGTTGCCTAGCAACCATGATACTTTTTTTTTTTTTTTTTTTGTCTGTCCCATTTGGTTCTTAAGCCGTCAGAATTGTTGTCTGAAGACCAACAAGGATACCAAATGGATTTATTTTGCCAAATGGATCATCATGGCATTGCCGTATTGGTCCATTTGATCAAACTTTTTTGTTATTATTTATTTTATTTTCAGTTGTTACAGATGGGACAGACATGACTGGGGGATAGGAAAGGGAGAAAGAAAGAGAGGAAGGAAAAGAAAAACAGAAGGGAAAAGGGACAGTGAGAAAGGGCACTTATAAAGACAAAGAGAAAGAAAAAAAAAATCTCCTGGATCACCTGTTGAGAGAAAAAAAAGAGAAGACAAGCAAAAAAAACCAAACAAAAACAAAGCAACATACTAAACACAACACCATCACGTTAATCTAGCTGAGTGTGAACAGCAGTAAATACTAAATATTGAAAGTTGTTGTGCAACACGCAGGACAGACAGCGCACAATGTGCTTTGAAGTAGCAGCTAAGAAAGGTGTAGTTTATGTCTACGAACAGTGAACACCCGTGTGCACACCTGTGTGGATCAACGCGCTTGTATACAAAAGGTTTTCCCATGTAACGGTCTGCTAGAGGGTGTGGAGGCCCATAGCCCCGTCCCCCAGGGCATGAAGCAGGCATGGAGGAGATCCAGGCTCCAGACATCCAGAGGACCCAGAGTGCGAGAGCCCAAGGAGTACCACCGGAGGGGCATCCGTGCCACCTTCCTGGGAAGGGCTGAGGAGATCCCCAGACGAGGGGGTCACCCAGTAGCCACGGAGCAGAAGCCAGAGGGGGCTGCACCGGCGTGCCCGCCGGCTCTGCCGGCAGCCAGCTGTGCCAGAGTGAACCGAGTTGCAGGCCCCGAGGCCGGAGGCCCGAGGGCCCCCTTTGCCCCGGAAGAGGCCTGACCGAGCGACAGGTATCGGGCCCCGCCAAGTAGCCACCGGGAGTGAGCCGGTGCATACCTGAGCGCCCAGCCCCGGACACCAAGAACCACCAATGCACCAACCCCTGAGGGCATCAGCTACCAGCAGGGAGTGTGGTGAGGGGAGATAGGCCTCCACACTTGGAGGGCCTGGGAGTACCCAGGGAGGTGGAGTCTAAGACCAGACCTGACATATAGACACAGACAAACAGGCACATACAGACATAAACATGCTTTCCCACCCTCATGCACACATATACAAACACTCAGCACTCACCCAACGTAGGGATAGACATACATAGACATGTACACACAATCATACTCCCCAAACATACTCTATGCCCTGGGTCCAGGTACCCTCGCCCCCAGAGGGGGAAACGGCACCCAGACCCAAGAGATGTGACCCTTTCCCCTGGGGTGGAGGCAAGCAGACCGCCCCAGGCTCCGCAGCAGCAGGGAGGCCAATCGGACAGCCAACACCTCCTCCCAGCCCCCCGCCCCGATGGCTAGTAGAGAACGGGGGTGTGTGAAGACCCCATACCTCCCTCCTCCCGCTCATGTGTAGTGTTGCTGCGTGTTGTTCTAAAGTGCATTTAAAACAAGGGAGGGCATGGTGCTGCTGCCAGAGAGCAGCAGGTGTTAGCACGGCCCCTCCCGAGAACCCTCAATGTCTACATGGATTTAAAATTGAGAGGTGGGCACCGGCGCCAGAGGTAGGGTTGAATACACAGACCGTCCTCTGGACGCCGTTAACGTGATCACCCTCAAGGCCCTATATATATATATATATATATAGATGTGTGTGTGTGTGTGTTATGAGAGTGTGAATAATGTGGATGTCTAAGTTGTGAAATAAAATTGAGGCACAGGTGGCCAGAAGGGGACAGAGGGGGGGGGAATGCCTCCCCTGCACCCTGGTGACACACCCGCACCCCAAGGCCCTACCTGTGGTGGAGCGGGAAGAGGGAGGCAGCCGGGGATGGGGAGGAACAGAAGGGAGGGGCAAGATGCCCCTCCTTAGGGCCAGCTCCCCGGCTGACCCCAGTAGGCACCCCCGTCCTCTAGTACCCACCAAGGCAAGGGAGCCCAGGCCCATCCCGATCGGGGCCCACGGCAGCAGCACCGCTAAGCCCCACAGGACCTGGGGAAGCCCACCCCACCCCACCGCAGAGGAAACTATACCCACCCCAACATTCAATCATCTCCAGACTACACAAGACAACAGACACCCAGGTTAGGTTTATTCTCCACCTCTCCTGTGTCTCTCCCCCACCTGCAGAGTGGACTTCTGCAAGGATGGAACAACCTCCCTGCCAGTTGAAGAGTCCCCCAGTTAGGTCGATGCACCAGAGGCCCCCTGCGCCAGGGCTGAGCCCCCGTGCACCCACCGGCCCACAACCTCGGCGACACACCGACGAGGACCGAAGCCCCCAAGGCCCAGCCAGAGCCCCATCACGGAGACGAAGCACCCCCGAACCCCAAGCCCCCCCCGCCTGCCCCGGATCCACTCAGGGGCAGCCAGGCTACCAGGCCAGTAACCTACGTCCGCCAGTACAGACCATCCCCCGGCCCCGCTGCACGCAGCCACGAGGAGAACACCCTCTAAGAGCGACCAGAGCCACTCACCAGGTTATGACCACAACCCCCCGGGTTGTGCCCTCCAGGGATAACGTCTCTAGGGGTTCTCCTGGCGCCCTAAGCCCATCCCAACCTCCACATCAACCACAATAGCGAAGGCAGGACCAAACCATGACCCCCACCCCCACTAGGTGATGAAGCCGATCAAAGGAGCCCAAAGGGATTGATCAAATGTGGTGGCAGAGGCTGTATCAAGACTAATGTTAGATGGTTTTTATATTGATTAGAATTAAGATTATTTTTATTTTTCCAGTTAAGGAGGACTGTTTTCTTGGCAATGCATAGGGCTGTAAAAACAATGTGGGCTGTGTTTATTTCTGCAGTGACCTCATCCAAGTTGCTCAGCAAGCATACTAAAGGGGAGGCTGGAATGTTACATTTCAGACACTTTGATAAGTCTTCACATATCTCACGCCAAAACTTCTGCACTGGTGGACAGAACCAAAGGGCGTGGATGTAATTGTCTGGTGTATTGCCTTGACAGTGTGAGCAGTTGTTGGAAGATGTAAAGCCCATCTTGAACATCCGATGACCTGTATAGTGCACTCTATGTAGTATTTTGTATTGTATTAATTGCAGACTGGGATTTTTAATCAATTTAAAGGTTTTTAAGCATACCTGAGACCAGAAGTTTTGGTCTAAGCTTACTGATAAATCTGCTTCCCACTTTGCAATAGGAAGGGATATTGATTCATCCATTTTAGAAAGTGTTCTGTATATTTTAGATAATAATTTGGGGGATTTAAGAGTACGAAAGTGTACCGCACTTGGTGGTGTTTGTAATTCAGCTTGACTGAGGTTAAATCTCTTTTTTACTATGGATTTAATTTGTTGATATTCTAAAAATCTTTTCTTGTTGATCCCATATTGTGTAACTAGTCTGTCAAATGGAATAAATTCTGTTCCCTCTAATATATGTTCTAAGTATTTAATTCCTTTACAACTCCATTCTGGAAAATTAATCATATTATTGTTTTGTAATATGTCAGGGTTATTCCAGATAGGTGTACGTTTGCATGGGATTCATGAGGACGCTGTCATTTTTAGAAACTCCCACCATGCTGTCAGAGAAGAGCTGATGTTGATGCTTTTAAAGCATTCATGTCTTTTGATGTTTGAGCTGATAAATAGTAGGTCTGAAATTTCTAGATTATTACATAGTGCCTGTTCTACATCTAGCCAGGGCTCATCTAAGAAGCTGTGTTTAAACCATCTAGAGATGAACTGAAGCCTGTTGGCTAAAAAATAGTGATTAAAGTTCGGCAGATCTAATCCTCCTTTATCCTTGGTCCTTTGTAATGTTTTTAAGCTGATACGTGGGGGTTTGTCTTTCCAAAGGAATTTAGAAATACATGAGTCTAGAGATCTGAACCAATCTTGTGATGGCTTATTTGGGATCATTGAAAACAAATAGTTTATTTTTGGCAAGACCATCATTTTTATAGCGGCAACCCTTCCCATGAGTGATATGGGTAAAGATTTCCATCTAGCCAGATCGCTTTCTACTGTCTTTAAAAGCGGGATGTGGTTTAATTTAGTTAATTCTGAAAGCTTAGGAGAGACATTAATACCTAAATATTTTATATTTCCAGATTGCAGTGGTGTAGGAGAAGAATTATGGAAGGAGCAATTAATCGGAAGAACTGTAGATTTTGACCAGTTGATTGAATAATCTGAGACTCTTGAAAAAGAATTTATCAATTCAATCACCCCAGAGATATTGGTTTGTGAGTTTTGGAGAAAAAGTAACACATCATCTGCATAAAGGCTGATTTTATGTTCTACATTCTTGCATTTTATGCCCTTAATTACTGAATTCTGTCTAATTGCTGCTGCTAGTGGCTCAATAAAAATTGCAAACAGTGAAGGGGAGAGTGGGCATCCCTGCCTGGTGCCCCTCAGGAGACAGAAGCTGGAGGATGTTTGATCATTTGTTCTGACACAAGCTGTTGGGGAATTATATAATATTTTTAACCAGTTTATGAAAGAGGTTCCAAAACCAAATTTGTGTAAAGTTGCAAATAGAAATTTCCAGTTAACTCTGTCAAATGCTTTTTCTGCATCAAGAGACAATATTATGGTTTCAATGTTTTTGCTGCATGAGTAGTCTGTTAAATTAAGTAATCTACGTGTATTTGTTGATGAGTGCCTACCTTTTATGAAGCCAGTTTGGTCAGGATGAATTAAGAGGGGGGTTATTTTCTCTAATCTCTTTGAGAGAGCTTTGCAGATTATTTTAAGGTCTACATTTATAAGGGATATTGGACGATAGCTTGAGGGATATACAGGGTCTTTGCCTGGTTTTAGTAAGAGACTGATATTTGCAGAGTTCATATTTGGTGGTAGTCTGCCATTTTCTTTGATTTCCTGCAACATTCTGTGAAAAACTGGTGCTAGAATCGTCCAGAATTCTTTGTAGAATTCTGCAGGAAAGCCGTCTGGACCTGGAGCCTTATTATTGGGCATACTTATCAGGGCTTCCTGGAGTTCACCTGGCATCAGTGGTGAATCCAGTGCCATTGCTTGGGTGTCTAATAATTTTGGAAGAGTTATGTTGTCCAGAAACTGATCAATTTCGTTTTTAGATGGGTTTATTTGTGGTGTATATAAAGTTTCATAGAAATCCCTAAAAATTTTGTTTATTTTTTTAAGATCATATATTGTATTCCCAGATAAATCTTTAACAGCACATATAGTTGTTTTTTCTTTATTGATTTTTAACTGGTTAGCAAGAAATTGTCCGGATTTGTTACCATGTTCATAATTTTGCAGGCGACGTCTTTGTACTAAGAATTTAGTCTTTTTATTAATAATTTCATTTAATTCTAGTTTTGTTTTGCGTAAATTGTTTAATATTTCTTGATCTTGGTGTGATACATAGGCTTTTTCTAAGGATTTGATGTTTTTTTCCAGTTCTTGAATATTTTTGTTTTCTTCTTTCTTCTTATGTGATGAGAAAGAGATTATTTTACCTCTGTTAAGGTTCAAATGTTGAGAGAGGAATCCATAAATAACCACAGATCCGGTCCGGTGTGCAATTAGACAGCATTTTAATGAACACATGTGTGAGTTCAACAACCCAATCAGTGTTGAACTGTCTTTACCATATTCAGACAACTATTTTATAGGGTTAAGATAGTACAGCCCCCTTTCCTGTTACTAGGCAGATTTAAACAAAGCATACGTCAGCCTAAACCACAACGACTTTTAACATAGAACATCATCTTCCTGTCGACGGCTGATGCTTCCTGTCTCCATCCTCGCTGTCGCTTATCTCTGGGACATCTGGTGTTCCTGGAACAGACTAACACGTACACCTCGACTTTACAGCCATAGCAAAACGTATTTCAACTCTTGCCTACTAAATGAGTCTCTCTAATTTGTGTGTGCGTACACGTGCGGGGGCGCGTGCATGCTGTGTACTGCGTATGTGTCATGACCTCTCCTGCACCCCAGCTTCACCTCACACCTCTGTCATAGCCAGACATAAGGCCTGAGCTCCTACTGAGCTGAACTATGAGTGACTCCTATACTAAAGGTCACACTCAAATGATGATAACATAAATGAACCTTAAAACTTACTTAAAAGGATATAAGTGATAAATGATACAAACTTAACTCTTAGCTCTAAAGGATATGAGGATATAAGGATATAACTCCAGGCATATGTCATGTAAGCAGGTGTGTTGCAATTCCTTTCAGAGCTCCTGTTCTCCTCACCTTGTATTGGCTGATCATTAACGCCCGCCAAGAGTTTCTGACCTTCACTTGACCAGGAGCCACAGCTCTTTAATAAGCTCAAATGCAATCATGTATAAAAGATTAAAATCATCTTCATAACACAGGTTTTTCTTCTCCGTTCTGCCAATATGTTTGCTCCTCCTAATATAGTCTAAAAGCAACCCTAAGCAAAACAATTTGAACTTTCCCCTATCAGTGATCCCTCTAAGTATGTGTGTGTGGTTACGTGTATGTCCGAACCAAAACTATGTATGTGTACTCTGTTTTAATCAAAAGCCTCTACTAAAAGCTTAATACAGTTTCCTGTCCCACTCACAGTACTTGCATTCAGAGTCTGCTTTCAGTTTCACTTCTGCAAAAGCATGTAACTTCCTGTCCCTGCAGTCTACACAGAAACATTCAAGATTATCGAAGCATTAGAAAAGCATTTAAAATTATAGACTCAACTCAACAGTTTAAAGTGGTTCTTGCTGGACTTGTAATAAAGACTAATTAATACCAATATATTTGAACATCTGAATGCATCTGAATGCACCATCACTATTAATACTGAAATGATAATGATGATTATAAAAATAGCAGCAAATAATAGCAGTAAAATATTTCTATTCTCAATACCTCTCATCACGGCTTTCCCTGGTTCCCAGAGGACAGATGCTGATGTTCCAGGAATGTCATTAAAGTCTAAATATGAAGTCCATTCTTTTTTAAAGTATTTGATAAACTCTTCATCTTTGAGCAGCGATGTATTAGATCTCCAGTTTTTACTTGGTGTGGTATTATTCTTCTGCATTAGTGTTAAAGATACAGGAGCATGATCGCTGACAGCTATAGGATGAATCTCAGTGTCTGAAATGTCACTCAGCAGTGAGCTGCTAACCAAAAAATAATCCAGACGAGAGTAGGAGTGATGAACATGTGAGAAGAAAGAATATTCCTTACTGTTAGGGTGGAGGGAGCGCCATGCATCGCAAAGACCAAAGTCGCTCATATACTGTTTGATTATATTTGTGGACTGCCAATTACGCTGAGTTCCTGTTGTATTGAGCCTATCCATTTCTTCATTTAGTCCCAGGTTGAGGTCTCCCCCAAGAACAATTGTGCAATCTAGGTGTTCGGAGAGTGCACTAAAAAAACCGTGGAAGAATGAGGGGTCATCAACATTCGGACCATATATACTTACAATACCTAGCTTTTGGTTAAGTATAGATAGTTTGACTATTAGGAATCTGCCCTCTGGATCTATAACTGTATCGAGTACTGTGAAATTAATATTTTTATGTATTAGAATTGCTACTCCTCTTTGTCTAGAATTATAACAGGCTGAGAACACATTAGGAAACTCAGGTGTTTTAAGTTTATTCAGACCTGTGACAGGCATGTGGGTTTCTTGTAATAAAACAACGTCTGCCTGTAGTTTTTTAAGTTGGTTAAGTATTTTTAACCTTTTTTCCCTAGAGCCAGCTCCATGCACATTCCATGAGACAAACCTTAGCGTGCCCATAGTTGTGTGTTTGTGGCTAATGACATATGCTGTGTGTCTTGCTTAGACGGGTGAGGAAAATGGAAACACATCATTTTTTTTTTTTTTTTTTTTTTTTTTTTTTTTTTGTAAATAGAGAGAAGAAAATGCGCAGCGTGAAGCTCCATAGGTCTGACTATGTGTGTGCATAATAACTAAAATGAGCAAATGTGTGCGTGTGTGTCCTATATCTGTGTGCACTGTGTGGCTGTTGTAAATGTGTTGCCTTTAAACGCATGTGTGTGCGTGATCGTGCAGAGTGAGCATGTAGAAATAGACAGTGTCCTTTGTGGATGGATAGGGAAACAGGTGATCGACATAGTGAAAGAAAAGAGAAGCAAGGAAACCAAAGAGCAAGGTGAGCGACAAGAGAGAGAGAGGGAAAAAGAAATAAAAACGGAAACATTCCAATTAAAGCATTGGCGGAGAGTGACGGTAACGTTATACTAAATTAGCAAACTGATATTACATAGTTAAGCAAAAGTTAATACAAGAGAGTGAGTGAAGAGAATAGCGCAGCGGATTCTTATCTGGTGTGCGGTCAATACAGCCATGGAGTGATGCCGGGGTCGCGGTAGAGCTGTCCGTCCACGTAGAGCCGGTCCACGGCGATGACAGCCCGGGAGCCTTTCTGAATAAAACTACGTCGGACTGGGAACAGGACCCTGCGTCATTCCAGAATCTCTCTGGGGAACTGGTCGTTCACGCTGAAGTCCGTTCCTTTCAGCTCTCTGCCGCGACTCTTCACCTGCTCCTTCTGCTTAAAGTGGCCGAATTTGGCCACAATAGGACGCGGTCTCCCGCTTCCTGTCTTCGGAGCCCCGATGCGATGCACTCTTTCAAACCCTATGTTTTTCACCGTGTCCTCCGGCAGCTTCAGGTGGATTTTAATGAAGCTTCTCACGGTCGTTTCCGGGTCCTCTCCGGCAGACTCTGGAATACCAGAAAACACAAGATTATCTCTCATGCTACGGGCTTGTAAATCCATAACGGTCTCTTTTATTTTTTTATTTTCTAAGTTTAATTGGGTCACATTTTCGGTTAGAGATTTGACCGAGTCCCGTAGCGTGGCGTTTTCTTCAGCAAGTGTTTCCACCTGCTTCTGGCTGAACTCCAGGGATTCTTTTAGAGATTGAAATTCCCGGTGTAAGATCTCCACCAGGGACAGCCTCGCATCAAAACTGGACAATCGCTTATCGATTGACTCCAGGATGTCGACGATATCTTTGCCGGCAGGCGATGTTGTGCCGGGGGAGTCTGCCGGGTGATATCTTTTAGATGATGGCGTCTCAGTTTTGGCCGGGGAAGACACGCTCTGGGCCTTCTTCATTACTAAATCTTCGAAGCACCGGTCGATGTATTCTTGGAGAGCGTCTAAACTCTCCTCGTTGTTCTCCAGGGTGTTCGAGATGATAGGGCAGATGTTGTTAGTTATATGACAGTTGGTTAGTTTATTTGACAATACTGAAGATTAAAGAAACTTTGTTAAATTCTAGGCTACCATTCGTTTGTTTTGTTTTTTTCCGCCAAATCTCCGGCGTCTGACGTCACCTACAACATGGGTCCTTACCTTACCGCCGTCACTTCAACCATGATACTAACCGCGAGAAACGTGTCATACAGCATTGTGTGACAGAAATGAAGGAGAAAAAAAATGTTCTGTTGGTCCTTCCTTTTTTTCATGACATCACTTTGATTAGTTGAGACCACAGGACTGATAGTTGGGCTTCATTTCTGTACTGAACAGTCATGTCAAGATTAGTAAATAATAATTAGCTAATGTTGTTCATGAGACTAAAGTCATCTCACTGTGGTAATGTTAATATAATATTGACAATATTATATGTATTGTCAGATTATATATATATATATATATATACAGTGGCTTGCAAAAGTATTCGGCCCCCTTGAACTTTTCCACATTTTGTCACATTACAGCCACAAACATGAATCAATTTTATTGGAATTCCACGTGAAAGACCAATACACAGTGGTGTACACGTGAGAAGTGGAACGAAAATCATACATGATTCCAAACATTTTTTACAAATAAATAACTGAAAAGTGGGGTGTGCGTAATTATTCAGCCCCCTGAGTCAATACTTTGTAGAACCACCTTTTGCTGCAATTACAGCTGCCAGTCTTTTAGGGTATGTCTCTACCAGCTTTGCACATCTACAGACTGAAATCCTTGCCCATTCTTCTTTGCAAAACAGCTCCAGCTCAGTCAGATTAGATGGACAGCGTTTGTGAACAGCAGTTTTCAGATCTTGCCACAGATTCTCGATTGGATTTAGATCTGGACTTTGACTGGGCCATTCTAACACATGGATATGTTTTGATTTAAACCATTCCATTGTTGTCCTGGCTTTATGTTTAGGGTCGTTGTCCTGCTGGAAGGTGAACCTCCGCCCCAGTCTCAAGTCTTTTGCAGACTCCAAGACGTTTTCTTCCAAGATTGCCCTGTATTTGGCTCCATCCATCTCCCCATCAACTCTGACCAGCTTCCCTGTCCCTGCTGAAGAGAAGCACCCCCAGAGCATGATGCTGCCACCACCATATTTGACAGTGGGGATGGTGTGTTCAGAGTGATGTGCAGTGTTACTTTTCCGCCACACATAGCGTTTTGCATTTTGGCCAAAAAGTTCCATTTTGGTCTCATCTGACCAGAGCACCTTCTTCCACATGTTTGCTGTGTCCCCCACATGGCTTGTGGCAAACTGCAAACGGGACTTCTTATGGTTTTCTGTTAACAATGGCTTTCTTCTTGCCGCTCTTCCATAAAGGCCAACTTTGTGCAGCGCACGACTAATAGTTGTCCTATGGACAGATTCCCCCACCTGAGCTGTAGATCTCTGCAGCTCGTCCAGAGTCACCATGGGCCTCTTGGCTGCATTTCTGATCAGTGCTCTCCTTGTTCGGCCTGTGAGTTTAGGTGGACGGCCTTGTCTTGGTAGGTTTACAGTTGTGCCATACTCCTTCCATTTCTGAATGATCGCTTGAACAGTGCTCCGTGGGATGTTCAAGGCTTGGGAAATCTTTTTGTAGCCTAAGCCCGCTTTAAATTTCTCAATAACTTTATCCCTGACCTGTCTGGTGTGTTCTTTGGACTTCATGGTGTTGTTGCTCCCAATATTCTCTTAGACAACCTCAAAGGCCGTCACAGGGCAGCTGTGGAGCTGTTTTGCAAAGAAGAATGGGCAAGGATTTCAGTCTGTAGATGTGCAAAGCTGGTAGAGACATACCCTAAAAGACTGGCAGCTGTAATTGCAGCAAAAGGTGGTTCTACAAAGTATTGACTCAGGGGGCTGAATAATTACGCACACCCCACTTTTCAGTTATTTATTTGTAAAAAATGTTTGGAATCATGTATGATTTTCGTTCCACTTCTCACGTGTACACCACTGTGTATTGGTCTTTCACGTGGAATTCCAATAAAATTGATTCATGTTTGTGGCTGTAATGTGACAAAATGTGGAAAAGTTCAAGGGGGCCGAATACTTTTGCAAGCCACTGTATGAGCTTGAACTCTGGGTCAAAGATGCAAGTAGCAGTTATTTATATTTCATTTCACCTTAAATCGTCACTCAAAGACAAGTATCTCTGACAGTATATATACAGATGTATTATATATGAGACAAATATTGTTCGTTTAATATGTTGGCATTATTACATTTGGCTCAATGCTTACATATATGTGTAAAAAGAAAATGTACGAGCTGTGATAACTGTTTCTGATAGAATGAAGATCAGACTGATATATTAAATATTCCATTATTGGGTGAGAAAATCAGACCATGTCATAACTGCTTTAAGTCATACAGAATAGATATCAGAGCCTTAAACAGGCTG
Source organism: Pelmatolapia mariae (assembly GCF_036321145.2). Taxonomy (NCBI): domain Eukaryota; kingdom Metazoa; phylum Chordata; class Actinopteri; order Cichliformes; family Cichlidae; genus Pelmatolapia; species Pelmatolapia mariae. The sequence goes on from NC_086229.1 coordinate 41,103,538, forward strand.
ACTTCTGCTAAATGGGTCAAACTGGGCAGAAAGTATACAAACACATAACATCCTTATAGGATATGATGTAACACTATAGATCAACTTACCTCAGAATATAAAAAGCATATAAACAATTACAGCAATATGATGCAACAAACACAGCAGTACTACTAATCCAAAATACTCAAAGCTTCATAGAACTGAAACAAACATTTATTTTTAGCTCCATTCTGCTGCTGATACATACTTTATGTTTCTGAATATTAAACTTGTTGCTGCCTTTCATAGTGTGTAACTTGAAGGCCCTGAGTACTTTCTCCCACACTGAAAACACTGGGATGATCAAATTATTTGAACATTACCTAATTAGACTGATTCAGGACAGACAATTAGTGATGTTAAACTTTCCTAGCAGTCCTTCACAAACAGGGAACAGTCTGTCTATTCTCTCCATCTGTCAGCTGCTGCTGGCTCTTCCTCCTCCTCTTCCTCACACACTGCTGATTGTCCTGGTGGATCATCAGGGGTGCAAAGCCTCACAGATGATGTGCAGCAGTGGGTCCCTCAGTCTGTCCTCACTCTGGACACTTGCAGTCGTCACACATGGAAATCAAATGTGCGATAAGCTGCAGGATTCAAACACAAGTGTAACTTATAAATACATGTTCATACTTTTATTCCACAATCAGAGAGAAAGAAACAGAGAGAGAGTGCAGGACAGACAGACAGGTGACAGTCTCAGGTGTACACACTGCTACAAAACAGCACAAGAGAAGGAGGATTTAGTGTTTGTGTTATTACGAGTGCTAAACAAGAAGAGTTCCCAGATGGTCCAGTGGACACATGTGTGACTCCTGTGATTAAAGCATCTTTCTTTCAGCTTGACGAGTGAACCGTCAGCTCGTTCAAACACACGTTAAAGTCCGTTTGGCTCGACACCACCGAACAGAGGCAGAGATATAACATAGCTAACATTAACAGTGCAGTGAATCCTGCTTGTGCCGTGATATTCAGGACTGCACACCGAGCAGCATCACTGACTTTCAGCTCGTTGTGTTTGTGGATTTATGACTGACTTTAATTATCCATAAAATCATCACATTCTCTGTAAGATTAAGGTCAGCTATATATATATTTAGAAGTAGAGGCTTTAAAACCAAGCTGACGCTGGAAGTACAAACATCACTAATGTCACATAACTTTGCCGACATGTGGCCAACAGTAATGTTTTAATGTTCTTAAACATTCGCACATAAATAAGTGACATAATATTCAGTACTTACTTTTGACAGTTCACTCTTCGGCCGCTCCCTTCTGCCGTATTTTGCGGCAAAATTATCCACACCCACCGCTGCGCTATGAATTGTGGGATATATTTCAATTTCAATTTCAATTTTATTTCTATAGCACATTTAAAAGTCACGAGTACAACAAAGTGCTTCACAGATGAGCCGCATTTGCGGGTTACAGCAATAAAAGAGCAGAAAATACAATTGACAGCAAAGAAATACAATTATAGAATGGTGACGTGACAGCAAGCATGAACCAGGGAGAGGTTAAAACTAAGTTGTTTGGAAGGCAAGCTTAAACAGATGGGTTTTTAACCGTGATTTGAAGGATTGGATAGATTCCGACGCACGGACATCAAACGGCAAGCTGTTCCAGAGTTTTGGTGCGGCAAAAGCAAAAGCACGATCCCCCTTAGTCTTCAGTCGAGACATTGGTTGCATTAAGAGCCCCTGGTTAGAGGATCTGAGTGCTCTCGTGGGGACGTATAGATTAAGGAGGTCGATCAAATAACTGGGTGCCAGGTTATTTAAAATTTTAAAAGTGTATAAAAGAATTTTAAAAACGATACGGTATTTGACAGGGAGCCAATGAAGGTTGGCAAGGATGGGTGTGATATGGTCATGTCTTCTGGTGCCGCTTAGAAGGCGTGCTGCGGCGTTCTGGACTAACTGCAGGCGTTGGATAAGGGAAAGATGGAGACCTAAATAAAGAGAGTTACAGTAGTCCAGTCTTGAAGTTATGAAAGCATGAATGAGCTTTTCAAGGTCATTGTGTCGTAGGTAGGGCATTGCCTTAGAAATTTGGCGCAGTTGGTAGAAGCTGGTTTTCACCACTGCAGCCACTTGCTTATCTAATTTAAGGGAACTATCCAGCACTACTCCAAGGTTTCTGACAGTAGACGATAGATGACTGGCATAGGATCCTAAGGTCTCCGATAGCTGATTCAAAGGCATGTGACTGTCAAAGGTGATAATTTCTGTTTTGTTTTCATTAAGAGTGAGGGAGTTGTGCAGTAGCCAGTCTCTAACATCACACAGACAGTTGAGTAATGGCAATAGCGGGGACTGAAGATCCAAATCCAGTGGAAAGTAGATTTGGGTATCATCCGCATAACAATGGAAAGAAATATTATGATTTCTGAAAATTTGTCCCAGGGGTAGCAAATATAAAGAGAACAGCGTAGGACTTAACACAGACCCCTGGGGCACACCACAACGGAGGGGTGCGGAGGGGGAGGAATGATTCCCCATAGAGACAGAGAATGACCTCTCAGTTAAGTATGATTTAAACCATGCAAGTACTTTGCCTTTAAGGCCAACTACATGTTCAAGCCTTGAAAGGAGGATGTCGTGATCAACCGTATCGAAGGCAGAGGACAGGTCTAAAAGAACTAAAACCACAGGACGCCCCGTATCAACAGTTACGAGGAGGTCATTAAAAACTCTCAGTAGGGCTGTCTCGGTACTGTGGTGAGGTTTAAAACCAGACTGGAATTTTTCATTGATTCCATTTGCCTCTAAGAAGGATTGCAGTTGCTTAAGAACAATTTTCTCTAGGACTTTAGCCATAAAAAGAAGTTTAGAAACCGGCCTATAGTTTGAGAGGACATTAGGATCAAGATTACTTTTCTTGATAACAGGTTGGATGACTGCATGTTTGAACACAGCAGGAAAGCAGCCTGATAAGAGTGATGAATTCATTAAAAGTGTGATGCAGGGTCCTATAGTGTTCAGGGCATTTTTAATAATGCGAGAGGGAAGCACATCGTGACGTGAGTTAGAGTTTTTCGTTTGACCTATTATTTCCTTAAGAGTTAGAAAGGATACAGGTTCAAACTGTTCTAAGACCGATGAGGGTTCAGATGTTGAAGATGTGTCTACAATGGGTAAATATGATGATCTTAATGCTGTGATTTTATCTAAAAAATAGTTTAAAAATTTCTCACATAGGGCTTGGGAGGTCTCAGTCTGAATGGCGGAAAGTGGACTTATCAACGAATTAAAAATGCTAAAAAGAACCTGTGGCTTATGACTATTAGTCGCAATGATCTCCGATAGAAAAGAGGCTTTTGCGGTTTTGACAGCCTTCTGATATTTCTTCAGGCAATTATGAAGAATGTCCAAGGAGATCTGAAGTTTGTCTTTCTTCCATCTCCTCTCGGCTTGGCGGCATTCACGTCTGAGAGTACGAGTGCAGTCATTCTGCCATGGTTGGCGAGACGGTTTACAGCGTTTAGTTTTTAAAGGAGCCACAGTGTCTAAAATAGAAGTACAAGTGGCAATGAAAGAGTTAACGAGTTCGTTAACCGGTGTAGCTGTATTACAGTTAGCATCGTAGAAGGCAGAGTTAGTCAGGGCCATAGAGAACTGGTCAATAGTCTCCAAGTTGATCATACGTATATTTTGCACAGGACCCTCATGCTTCAGCTCCATATTACACATGTTGACATTGAACAAAACCGGGAAATGGTCTGAGATCCCAGGGTTGTAAATGTCCGTGATGCAGATGTCCAGGCCATAGGACAGTACCAAGTCCAGCGTGTGGCCCTTAATATGGGTTGGTTTACTGACCCACTGGGTAAGGTTAAAAGAGTCTATAAGGGCAAGAAAGTCCTTGACCAGTGGATATTAAAATCACCAGTGATAAGAATACAGTCATAGCTTACAAAGAGATTTCCTAGAAAGTCAGCAAACTCGCAGATAAAATCCTTATTGAATTTTGGTGGACGATATACCACCGCACAGAGAGTCGGGGAGGAGCCGACCAGCTCAAGTAGTTGCACCTCAAAGCTAGAGAATATGGCAGAGGGAAGCTGACGCACACGGAATTTATTTTTAAAAACCGTGACTAGTCCTCCACCTCTGCCCGAGGTCCTAGGGGTGCTAACAAAAGCACATTCCGGTGGAAGAAATTCCGATAGGGAGACGGACTCATAGGAAGTCCCGCTCGGAAGAGAGAAAAAAGTCATTCAGGACGAAGGACTTGTTCGCCAGCGATCTGGTATTCAGCACAGCCATCTGGATCGTAGTCATCTCATTGTTGTTCGGAGCACGTCTCAGCAGACGTAAGTTGCTGTGGTTCACGCCACCACCACGAGCCCGCATCCAGCTTCTAGTCGGTAGATGATCGGCCGGTAACTCCGAGTGAGCAAGTTGTCCGACTTGGCGGATCCATCGATGGCGGAATAGTCTGATGGTGTGCTGGTCGTGGGAAGAAAATAAGCGTTGAAAGATATCCGAGATGGCATGGTAGTTGGTTATTCCATGTAATTTTAAATAGGCTTTGATGCGAGTCCGGATGCCACTCCGTTTTCCCCGTCGTCTGGGCCGTTTCTTAGCGGGGAGGAAAAAAGGCAAGCGGTGTACGCACGTAGTAGTGTGTGGGAAACGGAGTGTCATTTCCCAGTTTCCAGTACCGGTGTTCTGGTTGATGTTTCGGAGGTCGGGGATCCAACAGCGTTTGACGATCATAAACAATTAGTGTAGCAACATCCAGGAAAAAAATGGAAAATAAAATAGCCAACAACAGATAGAACCCGGGGAAGCGAAGACGGCTTGCCGTGCACACTGGCGCCATCTTGCTTTTTTGGGACCACGAAGCGTGCACCGGACCACGCTTGATATTTGGGGAAATCGACGGCGCATTTGGAGTATGCATTTGAAGTACACTTTGAATTGGGACAGCCGTCGTCGCGTGGCGGTGACGTATTCGCACTTGAAATGCGTACTTCAAGCGTGCATACCCTGAATTGGGACACAGCCTGTTTTTGTAATCAGATGCCATCTTCTCTGAATTATCAGGCTGGAACGCCGTAAGTTACTTTATATGACAGTTTATACAGATAGCTTTGGATATTAATGTATATTTTGCTAACATGAATGTTTTAGTGAGAGTAATGCACTTTATTGATGTAAACATGCTTCTACCTGTTGAGATGGAGTTTATTTTCTGTCATTTCAGTTTTCACCACATGTTCATGGAGACAATTAAACAAGCTTTAACTAAACTCCAGGGTCTTCATTTGTGGTTTAACTCGGTGTCACCAACATCCTCGTTGAAAACACTACAGTCTCGCTTGCACCATCTTGCAGGCATTCGTGGTACTGCTTTGAAATGGTTTAGGTCTTATCTTTGTGACAGAACTTTTAGTGTTAACTTTTTAGGGTATGAGTCTTCCTCTGCCACTTTTCAGTCTGGGGTCCCGCAGGGCTCAATTTTAGGGCTTCTGCTTTTTTCATTATATTTACAGGCCCTGGGAACCATCCTCAGAAGCCATGGAATATCCTTCCACTGCTATGCTGACGACTGTCAGATTTATCTGCCTCTGAAGCAGAAACAGGCCTTCTCTATTAAGCCACTTCTAGCATGTCTAGAAGACATTAAATCTTGGATGTCCGTAAACTTTCTAAGATGCAATTCCAGCAAAACTGAGGTGATTCTGTTTGATCCTAGTGGACCTTGTGAAGCCTCCGCCATTGATTTGGGACCCCTGGCAGAGTATTTTAAATCTGTTGTTACAAACCTGGGTTTTAAGATGGACAGTGATTTTAAATTAGACAGTCAAATTAGGACTACTGTCAAGTCCAGTTTTTATCATTTAACGCGCTTGGCAAAGATAAGACCTATTTCATCCAGGCTGTATTTTGAAACAGTAATCCATGCTTTTATTTCATGTCATTTAGATTACTGTAATGCACTATATTGTGGAGTTAGTCGGCATCGTCTCTCTCGTCTGCAGCTGGTCCACAATGCTGCTGCACGACTTTTAACCAGAACTCGTAAAAGAGAGCACATAACTCCCATCCTGCCTTCACTCCATTGGCTGCCTGTATATCTTAGAGTTCATTTTAAAATTCTAATGTTTGTGTTTAAATGTTTAAACGGTCTTGCCCCAACTTACCTCTCTGAGCTTCTGCATCCTTACACACCCCCCAGGTCTCTCAGGTCAGCTGACAAGCTGCTCCTGGATGTACCCAGGTCCAAGAGGAAGTTCAGAGGGGACAGGGCCTTCTCTATTGCTGCTCCTAATCTGTGGAACAATCTTTCCCAGCACATTAGAGAGGCCCCTTTACTGTCCACTTTTAAAACACGCCTTAAAACCCATTTTTACTCCTTGGCTTATGACACAGTCTGACCCTGATTTTACTGATTTTATTGTATTAAATGTAATTTTCATCATCATTTTTTTATACTATTATTGTTTTTGCTATTTGTGCTAATTTTATTATTTTAAATGTCATTTTCATAACCATTTTTATATTTTTTTTTAATTTATTTTATATTATTATTATTATTTTTTTCTTAGTTTTTAACGTGTTCAATGTATCACTTTTTGGCATTTCAAGTGTACAGCACTTTGTGTTCAGCTGGTGGCTGATCTGAAAGTGCTATATAAATAAATTGCCTGCTTGCTTGCTTGCTTGCTTGCCACAAGCTCAGCCTCTGGGGTAGGCCCCAGGGAGAGTTTCAGTCTGTGAAACAACCAGTTCAACAGCATCACACACAGTCTTAGGAGTCTTTTGAGTCAGCTCACTAAACACAGAGTCAACCTTAGCAGTATTAGCTGGCCGGTTTCCCGGTCAACTAATAGTGCCAAAACAATCATAGCCTGATGCAGAACCCCAACAAAGAAAGGCAGGTTCACAAAGACGCAGACTTGACACTGAGAGACAGACTGAAAGAATATAACACAAGAAACACAGCGAAGACAGTGACTTAAACTACAAACCAGAACAACAAATAACATCAACAGAATAAAACCAAGAATAACCAATAACCAGAAAATTGAAAATTGAACACAAAACGCTAGGTAATACCCAGCTCTTTGAAGCTGTGTTTTTTTTATTCCTCACTTCACCCATTTAAAACCATTGCATAATGTTGTGTCTGTTTGTGCAACTCGGCTGTTCATTCTGAGGCCGATGTTTCATTCTCTGATAGTTCAAAGACTGCTGAAATTAACTATCAATAAACTGTGTTGTCTGCCCTAGAGCCTGTAAAGATGTTTGTATTTATTTCTGAACCTGCCTTTCTTTGTTGGGGTTCTGCATCAGGCTATGATTGTTTTGGCACTATTAGTTGGCCGGGAAACCAGCCAGCTAATACTGCTAAGGTTGACTCTGTGTTTAGTGAGCTGACTCAAAAGACTCCTAAGACTGTGTGTGATGCTGTTGAACTGGTTATTTCACAGACTGAAACTCTCCCTGGGGCCTACCCCAGAGGCTGAGCTTGTGGCGTAAGCCAGTGTGGACCCCAGGAGGTTGTGAATCCAGTGAAGCCTCCTGATCCACACACCCACGGAGTCCACATTGCTGCCTGAGCCACAGAAGCATCCTGAGCAGCCCGTGTGCCTTGTGCAGCTTTCATGACATCACTTTGTTGGTGAACAGGGCTTGACTGGGACCAAAAATTGACCGGTGCATTCTGACTAGAGACTGGCCCACCAGGTATTATAGGAAAAGCTATAAAGCCTTTGAATGACAACAAACTCTGTTGTGACAGTGATTAACACTGTCTTGTTGGTATATATGTATCAATCTAATAAACTTAAACCAACACCATCCTCCCTATTCTGGTATTGTAAACAGTACTTAGCAGAAATATTAAACAACCTAAATAATAGGGTTGCCAACTCCCAGCAAACAAAGAGGGAACCACCCCTCACCCACCACCTCATGATGCTTAATCAACGCAATAGACTTTAATTTAATGTATGTATACAACAAGTGCAACCAAGTATTTTTCTACAATAATTAAATAGATCCAACATTTTTCTTCAACAGAATTGCAGACTGCACAGATGGTACCTTCCCACTGGAAAAAGTACTAGAACTTACTAGGGTATATATTTGACTTAATAGTTACTATGTACAATAATGGATTTCTATACATTTTACATCAGATGAAAACGTTTGTTGTAAGTTTGTTGTAAGATTCAGATAATTATTTATTAAAAGCTAGATATTTTAAATGAGAAGTATTTCTTTGTGCCCCCCTTTCCGCCTGGCAACACTTTGCTAGACCCGCCCCTGCACAGTTACCAGCTGTCAGCTACATAGAAAAGGATCCTGGTGTTATTTGTCTCTCAGAAACAGTTCATAACTTCCCTTCAACTCATTCATGTCACCTAAAAGGTAAACCTGTTTCTCCATCACCTGTTCAGCTCTGATGATTCAGTAAGGACATCTACTGGTTTCATCTTCATGTTTCTCTTTCACCACATATCCAAACCGATATCATGACCAGCAGTTTTACAGCTGTGGCTCCAGCAAACATCAGCTGATACTAGAAATTATTATTAATATTAATTTATGATTCGACAGTAAGGAAGACACTGGGAAAAAATGGAGTCCATGTGAGAGTTCAAGGAGAAAACCAATGTGTATCAAAAAGAACACAAAGACTCTTCTCTGTGGACTGGCGGGACAAGCAATTATAAAAGGTTATTTGGCTATTGTATTAGTTTGCCATGGTCTTAAAAAAATGTAGACTATCACCTTTAAATGAGAGGAAATTGGTTAGGGTGCTGAGAGGGTGCTGATCAAGAAAAAAAAAACTCCTGTTCTAAAATTGAAAACTTGAAGCTCAACTTGACTGTGATTTATTTGATTCGAAGAGATTTATCACTGCAGTCAACTTTCAGTTGTAAACAGAAACGAAGACTAGCTGGTAACATGTTCAGCAGGAAATTTTACATTTTTTTGCACTTGTTTTTACAGGAACACCCTGGGAATACTTTCAGAAACTGTTTCCCAGCACTCCCACAGACATACCTGGTGTCATAAACTATGTACATGATTTCACACACAATAGCTGCTTTATCCAGTTTTAAAGAAACAGTCTCAAATATTTATCTGTTAAAAATTGAGTCATTCACTAAAAATTGTTTTACATGCCAGATATAAAAGTAAACAGGTAAGACAGGTAAAAAATGAACAAAACAAACAAACAAACAAACAAAACCTGAAGATAAAGCAGATTTTAAATATGCACTGATAATGCATCAACTGATGAATATCCCCCTAATATTTACCTTTTGGAAGATTCAACAGTATGCAGGGATTTAAAGTGAAATAATGGCAAATTTCTGAAAACTGAATTTTGTGAGAGACATTATCACCCGTTTGTGTAAAAATGTCATTGTTCCATATAAAAATAGAATTGGTGGTATTAACAAATTTCAAAGTAGGAGTGTGTACTTCATGTCAGTAAGTTTTAGAGTTGTTAGTATTGGCCAACCCGTTCTCACTCCCGACGCGTAAAATACTGATGATTTGTCACGTCCCTTAACTTCTCATGCTGACGTTTTTATGCGACGCTGTGGGTTGTCAATTCATTCCGATATGAAGCCGCTCTCGGCGATCAGAGACGCTTCGAGCAGAGGCTCCAGCCATCTATTTACTCCAATAATAACCCCGTCACGGCGAAACGTGACGCCTTGAAGTACAATCTAACTGGAGAACCGGGGACCCTCTCCGCGAACGGGTTTTTCTTGCTAATTTAATGCTTTCTTTTAATGACATCGTTAACATTTCTCAACAAAAACACATGAAAGTAACACTGATAATTCAACAATAAAATCGCTTCATTTTCCAAAGTGATTCACGATCTGAAAGTGCGCAGATTTAACGTACATAATCCTTGGTTGGGTTTTTTATTTTTATTTCACACGTAAAACACATTTATAGTTTTATTCACCACTCCTGTTAGTTTTGGATGCGCTCGGCTCCAACCAATCAGACGCAACCGGTGTAAGCAAAGGATGATGGGAGAACGGAGAGACCCGTTTATAAGAATAAGAAAAGGAGGCGGAATTGATTGATTCAAATGCAGGTATGTAAAAAATACATATATTTAGAGTTAACAGCTTGATGTATGTTTCAAAGGGTTTTTTTCCACGAAAGCTTCAAACAAACAGAGGCGACTGATCTCGGAAACGATTTAATGCATTTAAAAATGGCTACAGCTACCGTCAGCATGCTTGCTAGGTAGAGGTAGAGTACGGTAACGACTACACGTGGCTAGTGCAGCATTAGCCATTTAATCCAACGATGATCATTAAATCTATTATAAACATTTAAGGACTTGTGTGTTGTAAAAGAGCCTCACATGGTGTGTAAAGCAGTTTTTGCGCTAATAGTTCTGCTAGCTCTTTACAAACCTATGATGCTAACGTTAATTGCTAACGTTAACCTGAGCGCTAAGCTTCAAGCTGCTGATGAACTCCGTCAAGACAAGCAGGTAACCTTCTTTTTTTTTTTTTTTTTTTTTTTTTTTTTGTAAATGTGATGTAGTGGAAACAAACGTTAAAGAGGGGACACACATGTCTAATTTATTGTACGTAGTAAACGTTATATTATTTGATATATTTATTATAAATTTTATATATCTGTATATATGTTTCAGTAAGTAAATATTCTTCTCTTTTTTTCCCCCATTTTCCGCAGATCAGCATCAATGTCCACGTGAAGAACCTAGTTATGTTGCCAGTGTCAACCCAACAAAAGGCCCTTTCACAATATATAAACGAAGGTATTCCTTTTTTAAAGTTTACTTTTATATTTGTTGTTATAGTTGAGTTAGGCAGGGCTTTTGTGCAGTCCTAAGAAACATACTGCCTAGAGTGTTTTTCACTTTGTGGAAGAGTTTCTTTATTTATTTATTTTTCTGTTAGTGTATGGAATTGAGGTGCTTCCTTAGGTTGTTGGAGGATGGAGAAGAGGACGCAGCCATGACTTGTGAGACGGCGTCTGAGTCAGCTACTACTCACTAGGAGATCAGAAACATGGTGTCCTTGCAAAAGTGGAAAGAGGCCAGGCCTTGTCTTATAGACAATATGTTAGCTACTCTGGATCCACTGTCACACCGTGTGTGTCAGTGTGGCAAACAAGTAGTTGTGAGGTGTCTGGACTGCCTTCCTCTTCCATTCCTTTGTGCTGACTGTGATATTGCAGTTCACACACGCTTTGTCCTGCACAACAGAGAGGCAGTAACAGGAGGGTTTTTGCAGCCTTCATCAGAGTTTCACAAGCCAATAGGTACGGTTTTTAATCCTATGCATTTCTTGCATGTTCTATGAGTGGGTGCTGTTATTGTATCATGTATTGTGTATCATTTAATTTCCAATTCTTTTTATATATATTGTGTGTTTTTAATGTTAGTTGGGCTGTTGGCTGTCCAAAGGCCAGACCATGTGTGTGACTGCCCAGCAGGTAACGTTGAGGTTTCACCCGGCGCAATTGTGGCTCTTGTAACCATAAATGGTAAGTTGCACTTTTGTCACACAGTACATACACAATAGATGTGTTTGCAGGTTTTAGTGCAAATTGTACATTGCTATCATCATTGTTTATTTATATAGCACTTTAAAAACACACAAGACTGACCAAAGTGCTGAACAATAGAAACATAATAGATACATCTATAAGAATTGCTATCTTGTTTTGAATTACCCTCGGCCCGCAGTATATGTGGGCACCTGTCAAAGGTCATTTGGATTTACCAGACCACTTTGAAAACAACATGAAATCTTCACAACATGCAAAAAATGAATGCTTTGAGCCATGACTGAATTTATCCTTATCCTTTCTAAAGGCTGTTATAACCTTGCACTGCCAGTGGTGAGCTGCACCAGCTGTGACCTAATGTGGTCCCCCTCAGTTAAGGACATCCTGGGTAGTGGATATTGGCCTGGCACCTTAAATTTCTGCACCCTGTTTTCAATGGACGTCTTTCAGTCTTTCTATGACATTAAGAAGGCTGCACCAGGGATGTCACTTAAGGCATTTGTCAAAATGCTGGATGAACGAACAGCCCATTTTGGAAGGGTGAGTTTCTAAATTTGTCACGTTTAAGGAAATTGTGCAAATCAATGTTTATGATGACTGTCCGTGAATATTCTGTTGTTTGTCCTCTACTCAAAAGACTGGCCGAATATCAGCTGATGCCTTCAGTAAAAGCTTTGTGGAGTGGAGTGCTGTTTGAGGTGGACAGGATGTGCAAGGAGCCATGCGTTAGCTGCCCTGCCTGCACTCCAGACGTGCTTGCCGTCTCAGTTGATGGAAACTGGAAGCTTTATCGCTTTCAATCTAATGCAAGGTACGTTATGCATTGTGTACATAAATCAAATATGGCTTTGTAGAAAAAAAAGTATTTTAATGTTTCTTTTCAAACAACTGTCACTGTGTCCGTTCAGCACTTCAGAGCAGGCGAACTTTGAAGGTGTCTTCATTGAAAAAGATGAGGAAGTTGCTGAGTTTATGAAATACATCCAGAGACACACAAATGATGTGTGTATATATGTGTGTGTGTGTGTATATGTGTGTGTGTGTATATATATATATATATATATATATATATATATATACACACACACACACACACACACACACACACACACATATATATATATATATATATATATATATACATATATATATATATATATCACCTGAGGGCCTGACGTCCACAGGTGAGGGTTGTGCTTGCAGCCCAACACCGTGCAGGATGTTTGGCATTTGCCAGAGAACACAAAGATTGGCAACTTTGCCTCTGATGCCCTGTGCTCCTCACAGATGAAAGCAGGTTCACACTGAGCACTTGTGACAGAGTCTGGAGACGCCGTGGAGAACCTTCTGCTGCCTGCAACATCCTACAGCATGCCGGTTTGGCAGTGGGTCAGTTTTGGTGTGTGGTGGCATCTCTTTGGGGACCGCACAGCCCTCCATGTGTTCGGCAGAGGTAGCCTGACTGGCATTAGGTACTGAGATGAGATCTTCAGGACCCTTGTGAGACCATATGCTTGTGCGGTTGGCCCCGGGTTCCTCCTAATGCAAGACAATGCTAGACCTCATGTGGCTGGAATGTGTCAGCAGTTCCTGCAAGACGAAGGCATTGATGCTGTGGACTGGCCCACCCGTTCCCCAGACCTGAATGCAACTGAGGACATCTGGGACATCATGTCTCGCTCCATCCACCAACTGCAGCACAAAATGTCCAGGAGTCTGGGAGGAAATCCCTCAGGAGAGCATCTGCCACTTCATCAGGAGCATGCCCAGGTGTTGTAGGGAGGTCATACAGGCATGTGGAGGCCACACAGAATAGTGAGCCTCATTTTGATGTGTTTTAAGGACATTACATAAAACCAGATTAATGATTCTGTATTGCATTGATCAAGGAACCAACCCAATAGGAGCTAAAGGAATCCTCTTGATATTACTTCACTCAGTAAGTTTATATTATGTTTAATGTGCATTTTCTGCATCAGTTTAGAACATAACATGTTAGCGCTCCCTGGTCCTTTTTGGAGACAGATCCTGAGACAGCAGGCAGCTATGGAGAACTCGTGTCAGCTGTGGTAATTAAGTAATACTTTGATTTAATATTGATTTCATGACAACTATCCTCAGGCACATATTCCTGGATACATACAATGACATAACTCCCATTTTGGAGTCATTGCCTTCTTTGATCTTATCAAATTATTGTCATAGATATGAAAATATTGATTGAAACAGAATAATCCATTGAAGTCTCCATCATCATCCAAGATCACTGTTATTATTCAGATTATTTTATCTCTATTTTCCTCTAGAATGTTTTGAAAATCAGCATTTGATAATAGACTTTTTAAGTTTATTTTGATCCTATTGTTTACGTGTGTAATTGCATTTTTATTGAAATAATGACAGGAAAACCCTTAATCAAATTGTGTCTTTGGTATCTAATAATAATAATATTAACAATAATAATGTGCAAACAAACAAGAAAAAATTTCAATTATTTTCTAATACCCTGTGTATAAAAACCACATGACCACAACTCCAAATGTGCAATTGTCACGGCATCTAAACATGACATATTGCAAAAGGTAGAAACATATAATATACAATATGTTCTGAAGCTGCTACTGGTGCAGTTAACTTTGCTTTAGGCTCCCATACACAGTACTGCTGACCCTAATCACCTCATACAAGATGTTACTTACTTTACTTGAAACAAATTAGAGAGTGAAACAGAGACTGACACTGGCTGAAATGTATAGTAAATATTTTATTTTGAACTTTTATGCTGAACTACAAACTGAACTGTGCGATCGCACACAGGGATCTGGTTTACTGTGTGTAAAACTGCGCAGATTCTCATGTGTCATCCCACACTTTGCCACTGTCAGGAGAAAAACATAACAAACAACAACGACAACCACACACAAAATAGGAAAATTTAGGTTGTGACATATGACAATTTTTTAGGATGAAATATCTTCTATATTCATGTCATGCTTTATACACCTTCATTGTAATATAAATTAATCAAATCAAGTCACAGAGTAAAAATATATGGAGTAGATGTCAAACAGGACCACAGCAGCAGCCACGAGCCATCGGAACCTGCTGGATGAGAGAGCACAGAAACTCCAGGGAAGAAGTTTAGTTAGTAACATGCATGAACTGCATTACTGAGACATGTATGCTTACAGATGGTGAGGGAGAGGGGGAGAGTTTTTAGTAAAAGGAGATGTGACTGCATCTTCAACCAATACTGAGCCTGCATAACCCTGAAAGAGACAGACAGACACAGGAGAGAGAGAGAGAGAGAGAGAGAGAGAGAGAAAGAGAGAGGGGGGGGGGGGGGGGGGGGGGGGGCACTAACCCACAGCAGTCTGGTCCTATGACAGCATAACTAAGGGCTGACCTGAACCAGCCCTAACTATAAGCTCTATAAAGAAGTAAAGTCTTATGCCTACTCTTAAAAGTGTTGACCATGTCCACCTCCAAAACTCATAATGGACTTTGGAGGTGGACTGCTATCAAGCTCCTCAGCTAAAAGCTCCCAATTTACTTTAGTCCAAATACATGAATTCAAACTGAGGTGAGAACTATTTATCAACAATATGAATGTCTGTTCCGGTCCAACAAAGTTGTTACTACATACCATATCGAGCAGGGCTTCCACTTGACTTTAACTTCTTTTTCCTGAAAAACATGGTATAAACAAACAGTTAATTCAGAAAGACATGCAAGTTGCATACAAAAAGGAGCTTATAAACATTTGTGTACTATTGAATGGCTCAATATATTATACAATTAGTTTACAAAAACATAAGAACCTCTACAATGCTTGTACTACCAGCATCGAGTGCATGTCAGCAAAGCGACACTGCTTACATTGTGGCTCACAAGCAAAACTAACTGAAGCAGATGTTACTGAATGGGAAGGAGCACCTCCACATCAATCACTCCTTCTGAGCATGATGTCAGGAGGACTTTAAAGAACGTAAACACCAGGAAGGCAGCATGACCAGGTCATATCAGATGGTATGTTCCTATTTAATGCCCTACTTGGAGCGAAATCCAGACTCAATGGCTGAATTAGCGTAGATTCATCAAATACAAAAGCTCATGGATAGTCAGTCAGGCACAGTTCAAGTCCGGGAAGTCCAAAGACGCAAACAAATCTGCACAGCAGCAGGCTAAATTACTTACATTTACAACTCTCCTGTCTACTATCTCTTCATATTTGAAAATCTTCTGTGTTTTTGGCATTCTGAAAAATAACAAATGAAATATTTACATGAGGTCTGTAAAACTGGAGAAAATGCAAAAATTAAGAAAAAGAAATCTTAACAAACTTAACGAACCTGTCATGTATTTCGTACATTTACAATACCGTAACATCTAACCTTTCCTTGTCCTTTTTTTGTTTGGGACATCCGAGGTGTACGCCGTAGAAATTGAGGGAAATGCAGGAAGCGGAGATGAAGAGGAGGATGCAGGAGGAAGCAGAGATGAAGAGGAGGATACAGGAGGCTGACAGAGGGAAGATGTTGGTTCAGGCTCTAAATGAAGAATAAATTCCTCGTTTAGAGCCTCTGGGTCTGGGACTGGTCCAGCATCGACACTGTCAGCAGAGGATGGTCCAGCTGCTGGTGTAGAACTTTTAGCAGGAGGTGAAGCTTGTAATTCTGCAAAATTTTAAATATTAAATATTCATTAAAATGGGTTGAAAAAATGTACAGTACACATAAACACATAATAAGTAGTGATTTGCATGTTTTCAGTTAGGTTTTTACTAAAGTTACAACTTGTAAATATTGGCATCAAATAAGTCATCTCACACTCTCACTGACCCAAATCATTCAGTACAAGTGCCCTCGGGCTTAGTGTGACATCTGTAGTGCTTTTCTACATTGTACATTAATAAATTAATGAGTGTGACTATAAATCCAGATAGCTAATGACTTTTGTTATACTAGAAAGTCTCGAAGAGAATTATCAGGTCTGGTTTTCGTGAAGATTTTTCAAATTACATTTGTATATACATGAGTGTGAAAGACCATACTATACACACACACACACATACAAAATTGTTCAGGTGGGTAACACCAGAGGTTCAGTATGGCTAGCTTTGGTGATGTGAACACCACATGGGGAGGTAATAAGGCATATATAACACTATTTTCATGTTAGCAACAGGACATGTAGGGCAGCTGTCACCTCACAGCAAGACGGTTACTGGTCTGAACCTTGGCTGAATAATAGAATAGAATAGGACAGAATAGAGTAGAGTAAAATAGAATAGCTGGTGACTGTTAACTATCCTCATCCTCACCATCTTGTTTGTCTCTGTGTACCCCGTGATGATCTGCTTTCTTATCTAGGGTGTACCTATGAGGATGGGCTACCTGATAAGGACACCTGGTTACAGATAATGGACAAAGCATATCTTACTTCTCAGAAGGTGTTCATAAAGCTTCCTCATCTTCATGAGGATGTCACGTACAGCACCTTCCGCTGGTTCGATCTGAGTGATCACGTCCCCTACTATACGGCCCTTACGGTCAAACTGTCCAAGAAACAGAATAGGCTGGTAGCCCAGGGCATGAAGTTTGGAAACCTGCAAGAACAACAAAGAAAAACATATGCAGCTAGTCTTTCATGTAAGCAAATTGATGTTTAAGTTTCACATCTTTGTTGTTTTATTGTTGTAGATAGTTAAAAAGTATTTATGGTGACCAAACCTGTAAATGTATGATAAAATCCATCTGGAAATGTTTTGTCTCTCAGTTAATAGCCGATTAAATTAAAATTCAGAAGTAGCTTAAATAAAAATAGTTTTTAACAAGTTTTTCGTAGTTTGATGTCTTTAGTGTGATGATGTTATTCTGATATGAATAACTTTTTTATTTATGCTCTTTTATGTGTATATACCTGTCTTGTTAGTTTCTTACTTCGTGATATACAAGAAAACATTGACAACTGTGATTAATAAAGAATTGTCTAGCAGACCAACCACTTATTAGATCAGAACTTTTAAACTTACTGACAACTGGGCTGAATTAACCACCCTGCTCGCATTTCTGTTTTTTTTAACAGAGGCAGCCCAGTTAATGTTTTTAAACTGTTCTTGTTTTTTTTTTTCAATCCCTCCTTTACGTTCAGGCTGCCCAGGCATCCACTGCATGTCTTCCTGTTGCAGGTGTTTGGAGCCTGACAGGAAGGGCATGGTTTGGTTTTTGGTTTTGTCATGTCCGCAAATGAAAATGTAACATGTAGGGATTATTTCAGGTCTGCTTTGGTTAAATGATTACAAAAATAATTTATGACCAAAGAAATAACTTATATTACGAGGCATTATTACACCATATTTAGAAAAAAAATCGATTAGAGATTAAAGTCGTTAATATTGAGTTAATTACGTGAATAGGGTTAAAAAAAACTGAATTGATTAAAGAAAAGATACATTGCTAAAATAGAGCAGTACTAACATTAGCTGGGTGGCTAAGCAAGTGTCTTACACATGGGAATACATCACAAAGAAAAATTAAATAAACTTTTGCAGAAGTAGTTCTCTTGGTACACAGACTGCTCTGTGAAAACATTCCAAGTTTAATATCAGCTGATTAATATTTCAGTGAACATGCAAATTACCCACAGTTTATCACAACTTACCTAGCTAAGATCTGTGTCGACTCGGAAAATTCCTGCAGGACCGTGAGTTGAAAGATACATTTACTACGACTCCCAAGATGCATTGCAGTAAAAACCATCCAATCGCCTTGCTTAAGATCTGTTGACGTGTCGCTAAAGGCGCGCTGTAGATAAATATTGCAATTTGTAAAAAATAAAATAAATAAAAATAAATTTGCAATTTGTAATTACATAATTAAACACTGGGCCAGTTTATTTTCACATTATCAATGGTTATTATTTTAGAGTAAATAAAGGAATAACGGGTAGCACCAAGCTGTTGTTATCTTCATTTCCATAGCAACGGCGGTTGAGGATTATGGGTAGTGTGCAGTTACGGGATTAGTGCGCTGTCTGCATAAATTGGTCTGATTGGTTGGAGCCGAGCGCATCCAAAACTAACAGATCTCACTTTCAGATCGTGAATCACTTTGGAAAACACTGTGTGATGGCCACAACATGAAGCGATTTTATTGTTGAATTATCAGTGATACTTTCATGTGTTTTTGTTGAGAAATGTTAACGATGTCATTAAAAGAAAGCATTAAATTCGGGAGAAAAACCCGTTCGCGGAGAGGGTCCCCGGTTCTATAGTTAGATTGTGCTTCACGGCGTCATGTTTCGCCGTGACGGGGTTATTATTTGGTGTAAATGGATGGCTGGAGCCTCTGCTTGAAGCGTCTCTGATCGCCGCGAGCGGGATCATATTGGAATGAATTGACAACCCACAGCGTCACATAAAAACGTGGAAGGGTACCTTTAGCGTCAGCATGAGAAGTTAAGGGACGTGACAAATCGTCAGTATTTTACGCCTCGGGAGTGAGAACGGGTTGGCCTGAGAGGCGGAGTTAAACTGTGGCAGGTAAGCATGTGGAGGAGGAGCAACAACATGACGCTGGAACATCATCATTGAATTATCCAGTTTCCTCTCTAACTGGATGCAGCTGTGAACAAGAACAGCTGTGGAACCAGAGTCCTGAGTGTCATCTATGGATGGAAGCAGGTCAGTGTGTTGCTGGTGGATGTGCACATATGTGGATGTGTGTGTTTGATCAGTTGGAGTCTTTGTTGTAGAGTCTGACAATAGTGGGAAGGAAAGACCTGTGAAGTCTCTCCGTCCCACACCGTGGGTGCTGCAGCCACTGGAGGAGCTGCTCAGTGCTGTCAGAGTCTCATGCATGGGGTGGGAGATGTTGTCCAACAGGGATGACAGCTTAGCCTCCATTCTCCTGTCACTCACCACCTCCATTGGGTCCAGAGGGCATCCTAGAACATCATCCAGGAAAACAGAAAAAGCAGGGAGCTACAGGAAACTAAAGACAGATTTTTAGGCTAATAGTTAGGCTAACACCTCTCATCTTTTCTTTCCTCGCAAAACCGATAGATCCTCTACTTCTTCTTTTAAGTGTTTTAGCATATTTTTCGGTTCCTGCAACTTGTCCGTCAGGTTATTGTCTCCCCAGAAACACTTCCCGTGGGCTTTTGGAAATCTGTTTTTTCCTATTTCCGTTGTGTTTTGTGTGATTTAGCAGCGTTTTTCTTATTGCTGGTGTTTTTTTAAGTTGCACTCCATTTGGCCTCTCAAGGCCACTGTAGTTTCCTCCTTTAACAGTTTGACTGTTCCTGTGATGTTTTCACCTAAATGTTCAGCTCTCATTTCAGGACAAACTCTGGATCACTCGTCTGTTTGAAGACAAATCCACATGATTATAGATTATTGATCAGCTTGAATCAAACTCACTGGCTGAATTTCTTCAAACTGTGTGTGTTTGTTTGTGTCCTGTTTAGTTTGTCCTCAGCCCCCTTTAGTGCTGACAGTCCCTGTAAAACATGCAGTCTATTTATAGCTGAACATGATCCTGTATCTGGGCCCTGCAGTCAGTGCAGGCAGATATCTTAGACCTGATCAGGGGAAACACTGGGGGCTCAGCCCTGGAACCACAGCAGCTGTTTACAGTTACTGAGTGTGTATGACAGTAAAGTGAATGTAAATGTGAGACACTGTGTGCTCACAGCTAAAGGCTGCAGTCAGCCGTGTTAGAGCCTCTTTCACACAATGATCCTTTAATGAACACTCAGAGCTCCATGTTGATGAAGCAGTCATGTGTGAGCTTGTGTGCTGACATGTTGACAGTTTGACTTCAGAGCTTCTATTGAGCCATAATGGTTTTTGAATGGCACAACAAACTGTAACTACGAATGGGTACAACATTCTTGAGTGTGAACTAAGATTTATATTATCTATAATATAATATAATATGTCTATTCTATGATGGTATTGTAGTTTTGTGATATTAGCCTTAAATTTACAGATTTTTCAATGGACTTTGATGGCAGCAGATTTTATATTTGCAGTGACTGAAGGATTACCACCCCCCCCCCCCCCACCCCCCTGTACCGTAGAGCCGACAGCCTGCTGCGGGACCCTGAATGCATCATTAGTGTACAGGTTACTCTCAGGTTAAATGTTTAACTGTCAGCAGAGAACTCTGAGGATGTATTTAAGTATTTACTGCAGTGAAAGTCCTGCATTAGAATCCTGCTGATGTTCATACTGACATCAGATGAAGGTAAAGTGTTACAGTAAGTTTAGTACCTCACACTCGACCATGATCACTCTCATCATGGATGTCTGACTGTCAGCAGAGAACTCTGAGGATGTTTGGATGAATGTGGAGCTGAAACAAAGTGTTGACAGATGTTTGTGTTTCAAACAGGAAAATGAGCAGAAATAAATCAGCTCTGAACAAACACCAGCCTGTCATTATTATTATGGTCTGTGCAGACAAACATGTGCTGTTCATTCACTCAACCTAATCTATTCTGTGTTTTTCTACGTTCAACAGAAAATCTTATGTGCTGCGTTCACTGACTCCATCATCTCTGACTGTTACTGACGCAGTTTACTGCTGTGGAAAAGCGGACTGAAACGGAGTGCTGTGATTGGTCAGAGTGTTTGTGGCTGTGGGATTGTGGACCCTCTGTCCCACAAGCCCCTCCCTGGTTTTTCCCTTCCCGAAGTTTTTCTCTCCTGAACTTTGACGCTGATCGTCTCCGTGTGAAGCTCCGTGTTAAGGTAACGTTAGCAGTGTGTAATGTTTCCTGGCTAACATCAGCTGTGAGCAGCTTAGTTCAGCACAAATCTGCCGCTCCACAGTTCTGATAGTTATTCTGATTCACGGTAACGGACTCACACCTGGACTAAGACGCTGACCCGCCCTGAGCTCTGAGTGAGGCCGCTGTACGTGACGTGGAAACAGATGAAAAACAAACATGCTGTGAATATTTGCTCTGTCGTTTGTTTCTCTGCTCGCTCTGCTGTCACTTTGATTTTAAGAGGAAAAAACGTTTCAGTTAGTCTCTGTGTTTCAGGCTCTGAGTGTTTGTGTTTCTGGAGTCTCCTGAAAGAAACCAAATTAAAAATGTAAAGTAAAACTAAAGCTGTTTGTCATCGTGTATCTGGGATGAGATGCAATGCAATGCAGCAACAGATGGTTTGGTTTCTATCTAGTAATTAGGAACAGAAACAGAAACACGCATGCCGAGCGTCATTACGTCACGAGTTATTCTGGAGAACACTGACGTCAGCGCTGCCTCTCTCTGCTCTCAGTGCACACAGGTGACAGTCAGTAACCATGGATACAGGTGACAGGGAGGGTTTCTCTTGGATGAAGAGTCCCAATAAAAGATCTCAGCTCATTAACAGACAAACTGGTCTCTAGAGTAACTCGACTGGAAACCATATGATCCACAGATTTACACGTCTGCAGTGATTTGTGTGTTTCATCTGAGGAGTCACAAGCGTGTGCTTCAATCCACACATCCCAACCTGAATAGATCCTCATCATTTAAGGTCAGTTTATTAAGTTCAGCTTCACCAATCAAAAACCTTCCTGCGCACAAATATCTAAAACATCTGGCTCTATCACACGTGCAGTTTTGAGACAAATGTCACGCTGTCAGCTTCATGCAGCACAAACTAAGCCTAGTTTTGTCTTACAGATAAACAGATTCATCAACATTTTCATTTTTTTCCTTAAGATTTTTTCTGTGGCTTAAAAACACCGGTGAAGAATTCAGTGCTCTCATTGCTTACATCAGCATTAACATGAGTTAGCTTAGCTAGCAGAGCAGCTAGCAGTCAGAGCATGAACTCTGTAAGCAGTCAGCTCGGTCCTGGACATTGTTACTGATATAAAGCTAATCTGTGTGGACCTAAACCTTATAAAAAAAATATAAAAAACTGACTGCAGGTTTGGGGACTGAGACTGAAGAAGTCACTTGGATGAGTGACAAAACGTTTCTCACACAAAACGCTACGTCCAGATGAACAGATTCAACTTTTGGAGATTTACTTTCCTGGATGATTGAGAATGCATCAAGACGACTACAGTAATGGAGGATTTGGAGGCTGAACTCGGCTCTGTGACACTTTTTGTAGTGAACCGATGAAAGCTGTGTCTCAGATGGATGTTAGTCCAACACATCAGACGTGACCTCTGCAGCTCTCAGTTGATGTTTACATGAATGATTTGTTTCCTCTGCAGGTGAAGATAGAAAGTGTGTGTGAGCTGAATTGAGCAGCATGGATCAGTGTGAGGACAGAGAGGAGGGAGTCCCTCCCTCTAAAAGCACTCTGTGTGGGGAACATGAGAGCCAGACCAAAGCTCAGAGGTGAGATGACCATCTCTAACTGTCCATGACTCTTCTCCATGTCACAGCTCAGCACTCACATCACTGCTCCATCATTATTCACAGGAACCAACGAGGAACTAAACGCAAACACAAACCTGAACCCAGCTGTGTGTCCCTAAGGAGTGATGCGTCTAAAGATCTCCTCATTGATTTTAAAGTCCAGCCTGTGTCTGCTGCAGAGAGGTGAGCTGTTAGTAACATGAACTCTTTGATGTCAGTTTATCTCATTTAAATGATGTTTGATGTTTTATGGTCTCTGAAGTGCATCTCAAAGGAAGTCACTGAGTTATTCTATAAAACATGTCCAACATTTAAACTCCTGCTGCTCACAGTGGGACCATTAATATTCCTGCACAGTATAAATGACCTCTGGGTGGCGCTATGTTGTTACACAAGCTAAAAATCTGTCTCACTGTTGTGCTGCTCTTTGCTGCAGCAACGAGCTTATTTAAAAACTTTCACTCTCTGGCCGTTTATCAATGCCCAAGTACGCCAGTAGGTACTCGCGTGCTCGGTGAGTACGTACCCGCCGAGAACGCGAGCACGGACTCCTGGGCCGTTTCTCAATTCTCAAGTACGCGAGCACGGACCTGTGATTTGTACAGTCGGAACACCTGCGTACGTGATGATGTCACAGGTCCGGAGTTTTTACTGCCGTCCCCTCCTAATTTAACTGTGAGTAACATGTTATGAAGCTTAACTTTAATCACAGCCAAACCGGTTTACTCAGGAACAAATAAAACACTGAAATAAACCAAACATTAACATTTAGAAGTGATCTAAGTGACTTATATATCATTTTTAACCTCAGTAGTGAAACCTCTAATAATAAAAATAGTGTACATGTACATACGTGTACATACCTTAATAAAAACAAGCAGGTGAGATGTTAGAACGCTTTTATTTCTATTCTAGTGGACACTCAATACTAGACAGCTGCTGGGGTTTCTTTAACCTGAGTAGTGAGAAGACCGCAAGCGGGGGGGGGCGATGTGCCGGGAGTCCGCTGTTGAGTTTTGGACGAAATGCATTCTGGGATATATAGCTGTCCCAAGTCCACACCGATGCATGCTCGATAAAATGGGCGGATCGAGAACACATCCGGGACTTTTCCGTGTTCTCGGCTTGATGCGTACTTCGAATTGGAACAGTACTTGGTCTCCGACTGATGACGTATCACGAGTACACGAGAACGCAAGTACGCACAAGTACGCATATTGAGAAACGCCCTCTGTCTCTTCAGCAGGAAGTGATTCTGCTTTGTTTGCAGGCTGAGTTAAAACAGGAAAATCCACTTGTTAGCTGTAGTGTTTGTAACAAGGCTAAAGAGGAGAAACAGAGAGAGAACTTTATTAATCCCTCGAGTTGGTTCTTCTGAGAAATTCAGTTTAAAAAAAGCTGGAACTAATCAGGTACAACAAGACAGGGAGAACGCACAACTTAACAAAATCCTGTAGAGACACAAGACTGTCAGAATAAAACTGAAACACACACAAAGACACAGACTGAGTAGATGCAGGAGACAAACAGGAGAGAGAGGGAGGGACACAGAGACAATAGTTACACACATGAAGCTACATCAGAGATTTTGAATGTTGGGTTTTCATAAACTGTAAGCTATAATCATAGCTAATAATAAAAACTATAATAAAATTATAAAAAACCAAGGATTGAAATGTCTTACTTTACATGTAATGAGTCGATATCATATATTAGTTTGTTCTTTTAAGTAGAGGAGAAAAATCAACAATACAGCTCTTCTTTAAGTTAATGGCTAATAAATATTATGCTGAACACAATCCAAAAGATTCAATGAGCCACATCAGTGTCTGTCTGCTGTTTACTATCACAGCCAAGTGTAAACAGAAGTTTTCCTACTAATGAATGTTTCAGGATACATAATAGCTGCCAGTATCCAATCACACATCTGACCTTTGACCTTTTCTTGTCCATCTTCAGTTGCTGTAAATTTGCGCTCCAGTATCAACACAAATCCCCCAACCTGAGAATCACCACAACACAACCTAACAGACCCACACCTCAGTGCACAGAGTCAGTTTGTATAGGGTTTTTTATTCCTGGGATTTCACACAACCCAGGATTCAAATCATGAATACATAACGTGTTTGGACTGACAACATTATGAATGAAATGTGCTCTCTTTGTAAGCAGACCCCCCTCCCCTTTAGACAGGTTGTGAGACTTCAGCAGCAGCAGGTGCACTGAGGCTGTTAAGAGATTTTGTGATTTTATGATGTTTTTCCTTTTTGATACATTTTCCCTTTTAAGGTTTCATTTACTCAGTTTTCCTTATAATGTTCCATTTACTCATATGCTTCTGTTAAGAAAGGCCTGATACTCATATGCTTCTGTTAAGAAAGGCTTGAAAAGCACATAGTGTTCACATATCTTTATGTTTTGTCTTTGCTTCTTCTCACACACATACACATGAGCCCTGCAGTAATCGCTGACTCCTGTAGAAGTATCTTGCAGACACCCTTGGAAACAGGACCCAACTGGCTTCTGTTTTCCTCGAGATAGACAATACACTCACACACACACACACACACACTGTGTCCCATACATGCCCAGATTGTCTGTTACAGCCTGAAAAACAGGGAATGCTACGATGTATAAATAAAGCTGACTGCAAAGCCTCGGTGTGAGTATCACCCGATCACTCACCCGTGCGCACGTAGTTCTCTGAACAAAACTCTGACTGTTTCTGTATTCTTTCAATGTTTAAAAATGTCTTGCCACTGACATTTAATTGGTCCTTCGAGCCGGATAGTTTATTGATATTATTGTATCATCTAACTATTCACAGACGGAGCCACCGGATCCTGACGTCCTGAGTACCTGCACTGCAACCACCGTTTCTAGCGAAGCGAGGAAAAGCCCAGGGTGTACATTCGCCTACTGGCCAGTGTCTTATACAGGTCCACGACGCCAGGTTCTCGGTGACGCCGGGAAAAAGAACACAGCGCAACATTGAAGGTGAATATAAAGCAGCCAGAAACACTTTGCGTTGAATAATCGATTTTAGTTTGACACTGCTCGAAGTAGAAGGGTCCTGTGTGGACCGAAAAGGAAAAGGACAGACGTGTCCTATGTAATATGCTCGCCCGTGTAAGACGAAACAACCTGCCCTGTGGGGGCCTGTTTCGCAACATAAAAAAGGGTTGGTAGCCAGTATATCTCACGCTCGCCTGCGTAAGACGGATTAACACGCCCTGGGAGGCTGAATCCGCAGCATAAAAAAAGGTTGGTAGCCACGCTCGCCTGTGTAAGACGGATTAACATGCCCTGAGAGGCTCAATCTGCAACAAAAATAAAGGTTGGTAGCCAGAGAAACGAGAGTGTCAAATAAAAATAGGATTTTCTCTAAGCGCGCTAACTGTTTGCTGAATGTTTGTTGAGGAGTAAGTGCTTCATTGAATAGGAGCTCTAGGCTCCTGCACTACTCCTATTGTTTTCCTGTGAGTACTGGATGGTGAGAAGGAGAACAGGTTGCGCGTCAACGCATAAAATTAAGTCCGCCCTGAATTTAGTTCAGGGTAGAAGGCTGACTTAATAACCCTCCTCTGACTCTAGTACCAGAACGTCTCACAGTGTGTGCTGGCAGTATAAATAAAATATAAAATATAAGTATTGCATCGACTAAACAAACTTAGAAATGGGCAACAAATCCAAAAGTAAACTAAATGTCCCACATGGGAGGAAAAAATGTAGCCCCTCCACATTGACTAAATTAAAAGAAACCCTCCAAGCAGATATAAGTGAAAAAAGAGAGAGATGCATAAGGTATATTATGGCTGTGTCATTGTTCAGCCAAAGAAAGTGTGTCTCCAGCTTGGGTGGGGGTGAAACTGCAGATCACCCCCAGCCCTCGATGGATACATAATAAAATATATATATGAAATATTATAATAGACGATTGTATATTTGTAGTATAGTAGTATATTGTAATATACTATTGTTAAAAGTAGTCTGAATCAAGCTTAAGGTTTGCTCAAACTCAGTATAATGATATATGAGATGAAGAAAATACCAAATCTAATCAAGTGCATAGAGACGCTTGACCTGCTTGAAAACCTGTCATCCTAGATGAGACATTGTTGAGATATAGAGCACACCTATACTAACAACTAAACACCCTTTATACAACAGCTAAGGCCACACAATTGTGAAGCTGAATTAAATATATGGTCACTGCTAAGCTGATGAGCAGGTTACACATTTTTTAGAGCAGAGGCTGCATAAGAACACATCAGAGGGAGTGAAACGGAGCTATTAAAGCTCAAACATGAAGCTGTCTTTGAGCTCAGTTGTTTCCCCCACGCTTCTGATTTGTCTTTGGCAGCAGCCTTTTTGCATCCTGACTCGCGTGTAAAGCGTTCAAGCCATCAGTAACTTGTTTTTGTTTTGTTTTGTTTTTTGTTTTGTTGGGTTGAAAAATGAATAAATCAGTGATCATACTTGTGGATCACAGTGGCACATAATGATTAGGCATATGATTTACTAATGCAGATGTAATAACTTTATTCTAAAATTCAAGGAGAACAAACAAGAACAACATCTTCAGTTGTGTCTTGTTGTCGTTCTCTGTGTAGTGTGCTGAATTTTGTTTGTTGTTTCTTTTGTTTTTTGAAATGTTGCCTGAGTGATGAGTACTGTAACTTCTGAAGTAGCTCTCACCATGCGTCCTTGATGATGATAAGTCCAGAGCCAGCTGAGAGCTGGGTTGTCTGTTTTTTGTTTGAAGTGTAATTTTGTGTTTCTCAGCAAGGAACAACTACAATTGCATTTTCTGTTTTTGAGAAAGGAGAATTTAAAATAATAGTAATAATAATAATAATAATAAAAGAAAAAATGATGTTTTGTTTAAGTGATGAAGACAGCTAATACTGCAAAATACCGTTTAGTGCATGATCTGTGAGCAATAAATGAAATCATCTTATTTATCTTTAAATAAACTCCAATCATGGAGACCTGAAGTCACATGCTTAGGGCACACCCTCTCAGGTGAAGGCAGAAAGCTACTAAACAAAAGAAGAGAAGCCATACAAAATGCGCCACAGCCACAAAACTAAGCATTCACATTTTTTCTGACTCTTTGTGAGCCTGAGTTATGACCTTGGCTCCCTGTTTTTCTGCCTCCACCAAAGGTGGGGGTGACGCTCCCGTGGCATGTGCTCTGTTCTTTTTTACTATCACAAGGGGAAAAAAAAAGAAAGAAAAAAGGGAGGCCCCTACTCTCTGAACACAATACTCTTTTCATAACTCAGCGTTATGAAATGTCATGAAACAGTGTAACTCACTCACAGTAAATCAGCAGTATAGGATAATACAAACCTATCTGATAGATCTGGTGATTTTCACATTCTTTCAATTGGGAGGTGTGATGCAAACTGAAACTAAATACTGATTAAACAAGAAGTATGATGTGGCCTACAGCAGTATCATGATTCACTCATTTTGTTTACAAGTATAATGTGATATAATCTCACAACTACTACAAGCACATTTGCCTTTCTTAGCACACGCGAGTGAAGGGCAACTGTTAGAGACATGCCTTGTTTGAGGAAAAGTTAAAATTAACCTGCCTACAAACGCAATGAAAAAACAGCTTACACTCATGAACACGTGAAGATTTTCCAGCAAGGTTAAAGCAGCAAAAATTAATATACACCTGTTGTTAAATGATGAAGTTTATCTATTACTAACAAATAAACCCTCTGGGTTGCAGGACAACAATTAAACTTCAAAAAGAAAATAAAGAGACTGGTATGACCAACCAGTGATTAAACAACAATTTTAGTGGTTAAAAGTCAAATTGTGAGACGGAAGGAAAATTCCTTTTTGTGCTTTTAAACATGATCTTAAGAATTTAAATATCTACCTGTGTTGTCCTGTCAACTTGGTGGGTTATCAGTTGATTACATCGTGAGAGAAAAGAAAGAAAAGAAAAGGGGAAGGCTGACACAGGGCCTGCCCGGTGTTTCTCCCCTCTCTTTGTATCACAGCCAGCACAACATAATTTTCCTGTTCGTACACTTCTGTTTGTTTTTGTTTTGTTTTGTTTTTTCTTCTCTTTATGTTTAAATACAGGCTGCTTTGCCGGCCCTGAAAGCCGAGGCTGACCTGGACTCCTGCTCTCCCCTCTACCACCTTCGACGTGACCCTGACCAAATGCTGCAGCAGCTGGACTTATAACAACAATTTCCTGAAAATGTCAACAGGGCTGCAGAAAAGCGATTTTATGCAGCGGAGACGGAGAGCGTTAAAACCAAGGCCCGTTTCACTACACGGTGGAAAATTCCCAGACAGCTTCAGCTGACAGAGCTGTGACGAGACGCCTGCCAAGCCGAATGACAAGTAAGGCCGAGCAAAAGAATGCTGACCTTAACAATTCTGCATTAACACTGTGCAGGACAGTGATGGACCAACACGGCAGCAAAAAGGGCGTGCCAGAGACAGGAGGAGCAACTGAGGTCGAATGGACAAAACACAGAAGAAGATGCAGTTTTCACCTGCAGTGAGCATGGACACTGGAGAAAAGGACTGTCCCAATTGGGGTCAGAACCAGGACAAACTGAACTTTGAACAGCAGCAATGGTGGCAAGCGGACTGAAAAGGAGGAGGGCAGGACCCCAGGGCACGCTTCAGGCTGTGGTTTACCCAGAACACCAGAACAGGAAAGTGATGAACACACACACATCTATATATACCGATTCAGAATGAAGTGAAATATACACATGAACACATGTGCACTCGTTGACAGAGGGAGAAATGGCACACACACACGCTTATGCAATGAAGAATGCTTTGCTCGCAAATGCTTATGCTGATATGCAAAATGCTGCACACAAACATCCCAATACATAATTTTTATGAGAAGCAATTGATTACTTAAAATGTGTTTTATGTCGCCCAGAGGATATTTATGTAGATTTAAGGAACAAGGTCTAAAATTGTCCGGTTATGAAAACAATGTCTGTGCGTGAGGTCTGTTTATGGCTCAAGGTCTTGATTGAATTGTCTATTGTGCTACACACTTCGTAAATGAAGTAATATCAAAAGTCTCTGAAGCACTGGGCTTCAGTATAAAACATCACTTCTCATATCACCCGCAGAGTACCTATTACAAGTGAACCGATAGACAAATCCATAAGAGAAACAAAACTAGCAGAATGGATGACAAAACTGTTAGAAAACAAAGAAATAGTTTTGAACAATCAACTGCCAGATGATTCTCTTCCAGTCTCTTCCAGGTTGAAACCAGGAGATTGGATCCTGATAAAAGTGCTCCAGAGGAAAAAGTGGAGCTCCCCGAGGTGGGAAGGACCCTACCAAGTCCTCCTGGCCACACCAACAGCCTGCAAAATTGCTGAACGACCCTCCTGGATTCATCAGAGCCACTGTAAAAAAATGAGCGACAGTCAACACTAACACGCCAGCACCCCTGCCTGTTAGTGATCTGGGAGGTGGAGAGAGGGCTGTTTGGGTAAATCCCGCCCTTGTTCTTCTCGCCCCTAGTCTACTCACTCACAGGACCAGGTGTGTTCGGTCATCATGAAGACCCTACTCGTTCTGGTGGCCAGTGTCACAATTCTGTTGGGACTGCTGTCGCTGATTTCAGAAGAAGAAGGACAAGATTGACACATGACACAATACATCCAGACGACATGACACAAGATCACAACCACCCATGGATGAACAATGCCTGGTACCGTTATGTGTAAAACTCCACAAGAGACAGAAACTATTACATCTGTTCGCACATGCCTCTTAATGCAAAACACCTGATAATGTGCATTCCACCAACTTGTCTGACACACTGAACACGCTACGTCAGCTCAGACGAGTACAGCAGCAAGATTACACGCAAAACACAGAGGACTGGCTCACATGGCTGCTTAGCGGGTCATGGAAGTCATTACTTACAAAAGGACTAACATGCGTTGGAATGCTCCTTTTGCTACTTTGCTTATTTTCCACATGTGTACTGCCTTGTATTCGGAGTATGATAAGCAAAATGTTTATTGTAAGATTGCAAGCTTATGTTGCATTATCTCAAAATGAACAAGCTCAAGAAGAGGTACAAGTTGAAGAAGATGATTTTTACTCACTGACTGTGTAATCCCAATAAAGCTGACCATATATGTTTTCATAAAATGATACTCTAGTTGAAAATGCTTCTGCAAGTAACTAGTAGTTGACGTACATAAATATATATGAACAACAGCAGGGAATGTTAAGAGATTTTGTGATTTTATGATGTTTTTCCTTTTTGATACATTTTCCCTTTTAAGGTTTCATTTACTCAGTTTTCCTTATAATGTTCCATTTACTCATATGCTTCTGTTAAGAAAGGCCTGATACTCATATGCTTATGTTAAGAAAGGCTTGAAAAGCACATAGTGTTCACATATCTTTATGTTTTGTCTTTGCTTCTTCTCACACACATACACATGAGCCCTGCAGTAATCGCTGACTCCTGTAGAAGTATCTTGCAGACACCCTTGGAAACAGGACCCAACTGGCTTCTGTTTTCCTCGAGATAGACAATACACTCACACACACACACTGTGTCCCATACATGCCCAGATTGTCTGTTACAGCCTGAAAAACAGGGAATGCTACGATGTATAAATAAAGCTGACTGCAAAGCCTCGGTGTGAGTATCACCCGATCACTCACCCGTGCGCACGTAGTTCTCTGAACAAAACTCTGACTGTTTCTGTATTCTTTCAATGTTTAAAAATGTCTTGCCACTGACAGAGGCCCTCGCTCACTTTTCTCGTATAGAATTTAGAAAACACATCGGTGCAAATGACCAGTCTCTATCATGATGTCTTCAGTTTTTGTGTTTGTTGGTTTGTTTTTATTCAGTTTTATTTTGCGAGCTGGTTATTAGATGCTGAGAAACCCCGCCGCCCCGCCCCTCTCCCCCATGTGCAGCAAGCAGCAGGCGTACTTCACTAATGGAGGGCGCCTTTACTCCCCACAATGACCAATAGGAAACTGATCGGTGCGCATGTAATCACAAAAATGTGCTGGCATGATGTTGGGGAGCAACCTTTTTTTGCCAACATTGACTCCACCCCCACCACGATGCCGCCCTGAGCAGTGGTTCATGTCGCCTGTATCAAAAACCACCACCGTACACAGGAGAGGAAACACAACCAGTATTAACACTAAATCAAAGAATATTAATGAACCCAGAGAACACATAAACACTGGGTCACAGGACCATGACAGTTACTTTCTTTTTAACACATTTTTGGGGCGTTCTTACTTCACATCACTTCGAGCCGTCAAACATCTCAGCATCAATAGAAACACATGAAATGCTTCTGTTCCTGCATTTATCACCAGGAGATGTCGCATAAATACAGACGACGTATGCCAAAGTCGTGGGTTAAAAGTGGAACAGGGATTTATTTTGCCAGGTAATTTCAAATGCAGCATTTTTATCAGCTGAAAAACTAACAGACAAAAAAGAAAGAGAGCTGAAGAAAGATCAGGATGGACAGGAATAAGAGAGCTTACATTTAAAGGTACAGACTGCTCATTAGTGTTGGATAAACTGTAAATGTAAATCTCACACATGTTTTTAAATCAGATATCGGGTCTGTACATGTGACATTATGTTTCTTCATATTGTGAAACGTGCTGCAAAAGTCAGACAAACTGTGTTTGATTCAAGCTGAAAACAATCAGAATTAAAAGTTTGTGTTCCCATCTACTGATATTTATTATATTAATGTTCAGTTCATTTTTATTTCAAACATGTGCATTCACAATCATTACAAAATATAATTCCATTCATTCTGAGCTTTGAACCAAAACAGGTGGTAGAAATTAGTTACTTTTACTTTCTTACTTCGAGCACAAACAGCACAAATCTGCCGCTCCATAGTTCACATTAACCGACTCACAGCTGGACTAACGAGGCCGACTGCGCCCTGAGTGAGGCTGCTGCACATGAAACAGATGTTTCTGCCACAAACAGAAATATGCTGTGAATATTTGGTTTGTAAGGACGTTTCTGTATCTGTTGCTGTCGCTTTGGTTTGAAAAGAGAAAACAAGTTTCCCGTTAGTCTCGGTGTTTGAGGCTCTGTCCCAGATGTTTGTTCGGTAGCCTCGGATCGAAAGTTAAAGTTACACACTCAGCATGTTGCATGAAAACGACATGAAATTCTGAATTTTACAGATCTGAACTGATCGTGTAACCTAGAAACACAGAAACACGTTTTTATGGAAAAGTCCTCCTCAGAAATTGGACTGTGAAAAAAACTAAAATGAAGCGATGATGAGCTGCTCCTCATGTTCCTGAAGGACAAAAGAAAGAAAGAGAGATTCTGGTTCTCAGAGCAGCAGCAGGGAGAGTATCAGGGTTAGATCCAGGAGTTGAAGCTTTGGCTCTTGTTTCAGGATGTTGGTTAGGAGTTTAGTTTAGTTTAGTTTAGTTTACTTTAGTTTGAACTACTGTTAGCAGAGTTGGGATCACATCTGAAGAGGCAGAGGAATCCTTTCAGAGAGCTGAGTTAGCCATAGCAGCTCCAGCTGTGTGTCCGAGTAAAACAGCATTTTTTACTATTTGTTGTACATTTAATACAGGTGTTTGATTTGAGCTCTGAGTGCCACATGTGCCACAGTGGTTGCCAAATGCAATGATCTGATTGGTTAGATCAGAAAAAAGTGTGATGAGTGTGTGTGTTGTTACAAACCAAGATTTAAACATGTGTGCAGTTGTAACAGTTTTTATGTGGTATTATTCCACTTGCCACAAATGACAGTGCGATGGAGAAACAGCTAAAACTAAGCAACAAGAAAATGATCTGAGTCAGGACAGCATGGAGACAATGATCAGGTCTCCAAAGTGTTTCTACACTGAGAAGCTTCACTGTGGATCCACTTCATGTGAACATCAGTGCAGGTGAGGTTTTCTGCTGTGGATCAGAGTTTGACACAGTCACAGAAACAAAGTTCTCCAATTCAACAAAGAAGAGTTTGAGCTGCATGTGAAATGACAGCTGATTGGTGCTGATTACAGCTGTCAGCTGATGTGTTAGTTTCACTCATGATTAAACAACTTGAATTTAAACTGAGGAGATAAAACAGTCCAAATGTGGATTAACCATGTGATTCATGCGTCTCCAGTATTAAAGTCAGAGCCTGCAGGAGCTTTAAGTTCATCCTTGTTTCCTCAGACTGTTTGAATTCAGTGTGTCAGAGAAACAGAAACATGGAGGTGTGTTCATGACAGCGTCTGATTCCTGATGTCAGAGAAACTTTAGATTATTCACCAGAGCTGATGAGGAGCTGAGATCTGCATCAACATGAAGTTCACTAGGACAGTCACAGATATCATGTGTGAACATCACGTGATCCTAAAGTGTCTGAGAGCCCATAAAAGAGCTTTAATTCATCCTGAGGTCGGAGTTTGCAGAGAGCTGACTGTATCACACTCAGAGCTGTTCCTAATGTTCTGTCAGTTTCTCCTTTTTGTGTTTTGTTATTGGAAGGTCTTAAATGTCAGAGTCAGCAGGTGAGATCAGGTTTCTGTGATCCCTGATGTGGATCATGTGACCTTGTTTCTAGGTTACATGACAGGTCAGAGGTCAGCGACTGTAACTCAGTGACTCCTGTTAATGTGAACTCACTGAGTGTTTGTGGTTTACCTCTCAGACTGACTGAAATCCACAAGAAGATGATGATGGAGGAAGAGGAGGACAGAGCAGAGTCTGCAGGGTCCAGCTGTCCGTCTGTGAGGAGTGACCAGTCCAAAGATCACCCTCCATTCTTCAGTGGTGAACCTGGACCAACGAGGTCAGAGTCTGTTTTACATGTTTGTGTTTCCTGGATAAATCTGACCTGAAACATCCTCAGATTGTTACAAAGATTCATAAAAAGAAAACAATGAAAGAGAAAAGATCCAAATGTTCGACTTGGTCATTTGCTGTTTGAGGACAGTGATGCTCATATCTGTGGGGAAAGTGTGACCTGAGTGGGTTCATGTTTGTCTTTAAAGAGCTGCTCTGATTCTCTTTGTGTCTGATCTGTTAAACAGTCTGAGAGTCACACAGAGACCCAGCAGCTAAAGCCTGGATCATACTGGCTGCTGTTACTCCATCAGGACAACACTGAACCACAGAGGTGTTCATGGCAGCGCTGCAAGCATAAAGTGCTGAACGTCAAAAGCACTGCCTTTAGCTAAATGTCATATAGATAAGTCAAAGTGCTTTGAGTGCCCAGAAGAGTAGAAAAGCACGATATAAGAACTAGTCTATTTACCATTTACCAAATGATAAGAGCTGAGTCTTAAAGAAGAAGAAAGAAGAAAGTGTTTTTGTATCTGTGAAACACAGTGGTGGTAGAGCTTCAGCCTGTCTCCATCATTTATGGAGCAATGACTCCTCAGTTACACCAACAGTTCATGTGGACTGAGTCTGAGGAAACATTGAAGAAGGGAGAAGCACCAAACTAAATCAAACTTCATCTCCTTTAAGAGTTCTAGTTTGATCAGCAGAGACCAGAGCTGTGAAAATGATCGTGGTGAAGCTTCACTCCTGAGACTGAACTTAGGAAATATTGTGAAATATTTAAGCTCTTTGTAGACGTCCTGGAGCCTTCATCTCACAGCTGCTGCACACAGAAAAGTCTGATTAGTTTAACTCAGAGGGAAAAGCCTGCAAAATATTGGTCCAGCTCAGAGCAGGTCTGCATAAATAAAGATACACATGACACACAGTTATATAACTCTCTCTCTCTCTATATATATTAGTTTGTGTTATTAAAGAGGGGGCGTCAGGGGAGGGTCCATGTTTATATAGGCAGGGAGAGGAAGTCTGCAAGTACAGATGGATAAATAATAAATGAATAAATATATAAAGAGTAGCTACTGGAGCCAGTGTGGACACAAAGGCTCGTCTCCAGGAGAACCCAGAGACTGTACAGTGGGTTCCTCTCAGACTGAGGTTGGCCCACTGCATGACCCCCCTGAATCTGACCGCATCAGCGGTTGATTGTAATAACTTCTCCTCTCCCTGTGCCGGCCTCATGTTGTGTAGTTCAGTGTTACGTCCCCCCCCACCATGGTGGTGGCAAAGGCAGGAAGGAGACAGCAACACCGGACAACCACAATTAATGAAGGAGAAGGACAACAGGACAGTTAAAATTCAGGCAGGATTTATTAGTTGCTTGCCTTGATAGTCAACTTAACAACAGAAAAAGGTGGGGGAGGAGGACTGGGCGGTTGAGCCAAATCAAAGAAAGTAATAAAACAAAAAGAGGTCGATAGCTTCCAGGGCCTAACTAAAACAAAAATGCAAAACAAAAGGCTTACCTAGCTGCTCGACAAAAAGTCAGTGAAAACATACAAAAGTGGCATCAACCGCATAACCTAGTGTGTCTAACAGATTAAAACCTGCAACCAGTGTATAGGGTACCCCAGCTTACCTGTCCAGCCTCCCACCACACATAATACAAAGAAGCCTGTTTGCAAATGTTTGTCATAGCAGAAGCCAGCAGCCACCAGCTGGCCAGGGAGCTGCTCATTTATAGTGATCCTCGGTGTGTGATTGGCTAACTGGGCCCAGACCAGCCAATAGACACATGCCAATCAACTTCGAACTGGCCAATAGGACGAGGCTTTACACCTGAAAGATAAATAGAACACAACAGCAAAGCCACATCTCTTGGCACGTAACATTCAGTAATAAAGAAGCAGCAAAGACAAAGATGTTTGGACCTGTGTGTGTTTGATCCTGCAGCTGGAGCAGCTGTCAGAAACCACATCTGTAATGTAGCACTGAGAACAGTCTGACTGAAAGCTGGGACACTTTTGTTTTAGCTGCTTAGAGTTTATGCTGGAGGGGAACCTGCTCACCTTGGATGTGTTTCTGTAACTAATCAGTTACTTCTGTAAAGTAATCCAAATGAACTAAACCAAGCTAATCTGCACACTGACTGGAAAACATGAAGAATATAAGCAGCGACCTCTGATAGAAGGCTTTTATTGTGAAGTCTTTTCAGGAAGTATATATTCATAGCAAACTGCAGGCAGATCACTGAGTGTTTAATAAGACAGGCAGACAGGAAAAGCAGCTCATTAGTGTTGATGAAATCAATAAAGCATCACTTTGTTTGCAGACTGAACGCTGCCTTCAAACAGAAAAGTATCTCCACTTTTACTCTGAACACTTTTACACTTTTACAACTTCTGCACCATCATTTAAATTTGAATAGTTTTTAGCAACAGTTTTAGTGATGATGAAATGTGTCCACAGAGGGAGGAAGAGGAGTGGTGTTTGTGAGGAGGAGCAGCTGTCCTGCTGTGCTTTGTGTCAGGACGTCCTGAAGGATCCAGTCTCTACCAGCTGTGGTCACTGGTTCTGCAGACAGTGCATCTCCTCATACTGGGACCAGTCTGCTTCATCAGGAGACTCCTCCTGTCCCCAGTGTGGAGAAAGATCCAGAAGCAGAGCTGGACTGCAGACAGCCAGTCAGAGCAGCTGTGAACAAAGTAAGACTGAACATCTGTCTGCTGATGGACTCATTTCTGAAAACTGGACTTCTTGTTGTTGTTCAGACATTGAAGAGTTTTCTTTCTCTTTCTTTCAGCAGATGTTGGTCTGCAGGAGGTTTTAGATGAACATAAGATCAGTCTGAGGAGGAGATGTGAACGTGTGACTGAAGGAAGTGATGAAACAGGAAGTAGAACCCTCCTCAACAGGATCTACACTGAGCTCTACATCACAGAGGGACAGAGTGAAGAGGTTCATACCCAACATGAGGTGAGGCAGCTGGAGACAGCTTCCAAGATGGACGCCCTCCATGACACTCCAATCAGGTGCCAGGACATCTTTAAAGCCTTACCTGACCAACAGAGACCCATCAGAGTGGTTCTGACCAACGGCGTGGCTGGTGTTGGAAAAACCTTCTCAGTGCAGAAGTTCACTCTGGACTGGGCAGAGGGCTTGGAGAACCAACATGTCAGTGTGGTGGTTCTGCTTTCATTCAGGGAGCTGAACCTGATCAGAGATGAGCAGTACAGTCTTCTGGAGCTGCTCCATGTTTTCCATCCAACATTACAGAAGGTCACAGCAGAGAAGCTGGCTGTCTCTCAGCTTTTGTTCATCTTTGACGGCCTGGATGAAAGCAGACTTTCATTGGATTTCACCAACAGGAAGCTGCTGTCTGATGTCACACAGAAGTCATCAGTCAGCCAGCTGCTGACAAACCTCATCCAGGGGAATCTGCTTCCCTCGGCTCTCGTCTGGATCACTTCCCGACCTGCAGCAGCCAATCAGATCCCTCCTACATGTGTCGACAGGCTAACAGAAGTACGAGGCTTCACTGACGCCCAGAAGGAGGAGTACTTCAGGAGGAGATTCAGTGATGAAGAGCTGTCCAGCAGAATCATCTCCCACATGAAGACAGCCAGGAGCCTCCACATCATGTGTAGTATCCCAGTCTTCTGCTGGATCACTGCTACAGTTCTGGAGCACATGTTGACTACAGAGCAGAGAGGAGAGCTGCCCAAGACCCTGACTGACATGTACTCACACTTCCTGCTGGTTCAGACAAAGAGGAAGAAGAACAAGTACCATGGGGGACATGAGACGAGTCCACAGGAGCTGACGGAGGCTGACAGGGAAGTTCTTCTGAAGCTGGGGAGGCTGGCGTTTGAACATCTGGAGAAAGGAAACATCATGTTCTACCAAGAAGACCTGGAGCAGTGTGGTCTGGATGTGACAGAGGCCTCGGTGTACTCAGGAGTTTGTACAGAGATCTTCAAAAGAGAGTGTGTGATCTTCCAGAAACCAGTCTACTGCTTTGTTCATCTGAGCATTCAGGAGTTTCTGGCTGCTGTCTACATGTTCCACTGTCACACCAACAGGAAGACAGAAGTGCTGAACAAGTTCCTGGGGATAGACTGGAATGAGGATGAGGAGTATGATAATGATGATGACAGTTACAGTGATAATTATCATGATGAGGACGTTTTGCACATGATGAAGTCAAATAAAGTGGGCATGAGCACCAGGAACACAGAGATGGTGGATTTTTGTACATATTCTGATTCTGACTCTGACGATGATTATAATTTGATTCTTCATCCGTTTCCCCACATTAAACCATCTCTGGGTGAATCCTCTGTGGATGAGTTTCTAAAGAGAGTCACGTATAAATCCCTCCAGAGTAAAAATGGCCACCTGGACCTGTTTGTTCGCTTCCTTCATGGCCTCTGTCTGGAGTCCAACCAGAGACTCTTAGTAGGTCTGCTGGGTCAGACAGAGAACAGTCCAGGAACCATCCAGAGAGTCATCAACAACCTGAAGGAGATGAACAGTGATAAAATCTCTCCTGACAGAAGCATCAACATCTTCCACTGTCTGATGGAGATGAACCACCTCTCAGTACATCAGGAGATCCAAGAGTTCCTGAAGTCAAAGAACAGATCAGAGGAGGAACTCTCTGAGATCCAGTGCTCAGCTCTGGCCTTCATGCTGCAGATGTCAGAGGAGGTTCTGGATGAGTTGGACCTGCAGAAGTACAACACATCAGAGTGGGGACGACTGAGACTGATTCCAGCTGTGAGGAACTGCAGAAAGGCTCGGTGAGTCCAGATGTGATCATTAACATCTTTAATTCAGATAAAATGATATTTTGTGTTGATCAGTAAATGTGTGTGTGCACTTAGCATGATCCTGCATTGGTAGTCATACGCTGTGTACGTCCCTGTTTTCTGCTGATGGAATTCACTGCTCTGTTTCTGGCTGCTGTTTACATCCCTGTCAAAGGAAAATCGTGTATATGTGATCAGCTACATGAAATGTATTCTTTTATTGATCACTAAGCAATCCACATGTCTACGTGACTTTTCACCTAATAACTTTTGACATGAACTCTTCTGTGATAAACAACTTACAGCTTCCTCTTTCTATTCTAGAACATACAGATTTAGAAAAGGGGAACCTCAGCTCTGAGTTCTTAGAATAACGCTGTACACACACACACAGACTGGTATAAATAAAGCACGCAGACAGTGATGAGACGCAGGTGTGCGTCCATGACTGCCCTCGCGAGTGAAAGAATCTGCAGTGTTTGTGTTTTCTAACTCAGATGTCTCAGCTGAAGAACGGCAAGGTGATCCCCTGTCAATCCCTAAGCTGACTTCCTGGCAAACGTCATGATGTCATCAGTGCTTTATAGATGGTGGGAGGTTCATGTTGTAACCACACAGTGTTTGTGTCCGTGCGCTGCAACCTTCCACACCATCCTTTATTGTACAGACTCAGCAGCAGCTCCATGGATCCCAAATCCAAGAGTGGAGAACAGATTTGAAGTGTGTCACATCCATGCAGTCACAGCTGTTTCCACCATGTTTCCACTGATATTAATCCTGTTCAATGACACGTTTCAATTCAATTCAATTCAATTCAATTTTATTTATATAGCGCCAAATCACAACAAAAGTCGCCTCAAGGTGCTTTATATTGTACAATAGATCGCACAATAATGAATACAGAGAAAAACCAAAAAATCATATCATATGACCCCCTATGAGCAAGCACTTTGGCGACAGTGGGAAGGAAAAACTCCCTTTTAACAGGAAGAAACCTCCAACAGAACCAGGCTCAGGGAGGGGCGGGGCCATCTGCTGCGACCGGTTGGGGTGAAAGAAGGAAAACAGGATAAAGACATGCTGTGGAAGAGAGACAGAGATTAACAATAGATATGATTCGATGCAGAGGTCTATTAACACATAGTGAGTGAGAAGGTGACTGGAAAGGAAAACTCAATGCATCATGGGAATCCCCGGCAGCCTACGTCTATTGCAGCATAACTAAGGGAGGATTCAGGGTCACCTGGTCCAGCCCTAACTATATGCTTTAGCAAAAAGGAAAGTTTTAAGCCTAATCTTGAAAGTAGAGATAGTGTCTGTCTCCCGAATCCAAACTGGAAGCTGGTTCCACAGAAGAGGGGCCTGAAAACTGAAGGCTCTGCCTCCCATTCTACTTTTAAATACTCTAGGAACAGCAAGTAGGCCTGCAGAGTGAGAGCGAAGTGCTCTAATAGGGTGATATGGTACTACAAGGTCATTAAGATAAGATGGGGCCTGATTATTTAAGACCTTGTAAGTGAGGAGCAGGATTTTGAATTCAATTCTGGATTTAACAGGAAGCCAATGAAGGGAAGCCAAAACAGGAGAAATCTGCTCTCTCTTTCTAGTCCCTGTCAGTACTCTTGCTGCAGCATTTTGGATTAGCTGAAGACCTTTCAGTGAGTTTTTAGGACATCCTGATAATAGTGAATTACAGTAGTCCAGCCTGGAAGTAATAAATGCATGAACTACTTTTTCAGCATCACTCTGAGACAGGATATCTCTAATTTTAGGGATGTTGCAGTAATGGAAGAAAGCAGTCTTACATATTTGTTTAATATGTGCCTTGAAGGAGATGTCCTGGTCAGAAATGACTCCAAGGTTCCTAACAGCATTACTGGAGGCCAAGGTAATGCCATCCAGAGTAAGAATCTGGTTAGATACCATATTTCTAAGATTTTCAGGGCCGAGTACAATAACCTCAGTTTGATCTGAATTAAGAAGCAGGAAGTTAGCGGCCATCCAGGTCTTTATGTCTTTAAGAAATTCCTGCAGTTTAACTAATTGGTGTGTGTTACCTGGCTTCATGGATAGATAGAGCTGCATAGCAGTGAAAATTTATGCTATGTCTTCTAATGATGCTGCCTAGGGGAAGCATGTATAATGTAAATAGAATTGGTCCTAGCACTGAACCCTGTGGAACACCATAATTGACCTTAGTGGGTGAAGAGGACTCTCCATTTACTTGAACAAATTGGAGTCTATTAGATAGATATGATACAAACCACTGCAGTGCAGTACCTGTAATACCTACAGCATGTTCCAATTGCTCTAATAGGATATTATGGTCAACAGTATCAAATGCAGTACTAAGGTGAGGCCATAAGAAGATCATTTGTAACCTTCACTAAAGCTGTTTCTGTGCTGTGATGAGCTCTGAAACCTGACTGAAACTCTTCAAATAAGCCATTCCTCTGCAGATGATCTGTTAGCTGTTTGACAACTACTCTTTCAAGGATGTTTGATATGAAAGGAAGGTTGGAGATTGGCCTATAATTAGCTATCAGTGAATATGTTCTTTAGGACGTCCACTGACATGTTTAAGTGTCCTGCTGGAAATCACTCAAATCATCCATGAAATCCATGAAAAATCCTTTTAGTGTTTCTAACTTCACCCTCTGTCCTCTCTCTCTCTCCATCCTCCTCACTGCTTCTTTCACTCATAATCACACAAACATCGTATTCATAGGGCTGGGCGATATGGCCTAAAATTCATATCGTGGAATAGTTTGAAGCACGGGCGGTAACAATATATATATCGCGATATATTCTTTTCTTCTGTATAATGTATTTTCCAGACTATAAGGCTTAAAATCCTTTAATTTTCTCAAAAACCGAGAGTGTGCCTTATGTATGAATTCTGGTTGTGCTTACTGACCTCGAGCCGATTTTGGCGTGCAGAAATCTGTTAAGAAATGTTTTAGTACAACTCTTGTAAGCTGCACTGCTTGATGGATTGTCAGAGCATTATGGCTGCCATAGTGAGGAGCTTCGCGGAGTAATCTGGGTCCAAAACTCCGTCCGCTTCAGGTCCCAAAGTCAAACGAACACAGAGTTAAAAACAGTCTAAATTCTTTCATCTTTAATAAAATCATCAGCGTTGCTGCTTTAGCA
The DNA here is from genome assembly GCF_036321145.2 of Pelmatolapia mariae. Lineage (NCBI taxonomy): Eukaryota > Metazoa > Chordata > Actinopteri > Cichliformes > Cichlidae > Pelmatolapia > Pelmatolapia mariae. The sequence continues at coordinate 41,146,266 of NC_086229.1, forward strand.
GGTCTAACAATTAAGTTTAGCATCAAGGCATCCATGAAAACAGAATTTATTAAATTTAACGGAGTTAAAAGTTAATATGAAGTTAGCTCGCTAGTTTCCACCTAAACATGACATACCATGTTCTGACTGAGAGATTTTTGAAGCTAATTAAAACGTTCAGCTCTGCTATCACTTCCAACACAAATGAAAACAGAAAACTAAACAGCAGTGACGTTTGCAGGGTTACTGAAGTTGGGCTAGCTGGTATATAATGTTGTGCTACGTGATTGCTAGCGACACAGCTACTGTATGTTAGCATAACATTAGCACAGTGAAGCTGGAGGATGAACGCCAACTTTTTTTCCACTTGATAAAAGTTAACATGAGGGATTCTGGTGGTCAGGGACAAATGCAATCGCATAGCAGGATGCTGTAAACGGGCCAAACTGAGCAGCTGCAGAGAATTCAACATTAATGAATCAATGTTACGGAAGTGGAGGAAGCGCAGTTTTTAGCTTTCCCCATATTTCAAACGTGCTTCATCTCTTTGCTGTGACTGTCGGCATAATTTGCAGATGATAATCGTTGTAGCCGCTGCAATGCTTTCGACCAAAACAGGCGCAGCTTGATGACATCATCAATGTTATCATGTTAAGAGCAGATGTTGATCAGATTATGACGTCACCATGTTTTGTCTTCATATACATTCAGTCTGTGTTTATAATTCATATTTTCTGCTTTTATAATAACACATTTTATATTTTCTATCATCACAGACTGACCCGGTGTGGACTCTCAGAGTCTCACTGTGAAGTTGTGGCCTCAGCTCTGAAGTCCAACCCTTCCCATCTGACAGAGCTGGACATGAGTAACAACAACCTGCAGGATTCAGCAGTGAAGCTTCTGTGTGCTGGACTGGAGAGTCCAAACTGTCGAGTGGAGACTCTGAGGTGAGTTCACTGACTGCAGCTGTTGTTTTTTTTCTATATTTCAGGTCTTTGATGTTTGAAACTTTCTTTAGTTCCTAAATGTTCAGGATGTGTCTGAAGACAAATGTGAAGAAGTTTGAGTGCTTTCAGAAATGTTGTCTTTCCAAACGACTAAACAACAGTTTTTCCTTTTGGCTCCAAACAGAAGTGACAGACTTGAGCAGGTTTCATTAAAGGCTGACAGAAGTGGAGTGGTGACGGGGAGATGTTTGACAGGACAGTGTTTCAGCCTCAGTCAGTCAGTACTGATGAGGCTGTAGAGCGTGTGAAGGATGTGAATGAGGCTGATGAAGATCTGATGATAGCAGATAAAAACTGGCTGCAGAGACTTTGAGCTTCTGTGGAAACAGAGGGAGAAAAGAAAGACATGAGTGTCAAAGCTAATAAAGGTGAAGTTAGGAGCTGTGATGATGTTCATGTATCAGAAGCTGATCTGGCTGCTACAGAGACGACCCACACAGCTGCTGTGGTGAGGTGTGTGTTACAGCAGAGGAACACAGAGCAGCCTAACACAGGCCCAAACATGACAACAAAGCAGGATTCAGGCTCTGTGAGAGGATTTCAAACAGAAGCTGGAGAAGAGAAAGGACTCTGTTGGAATGACTACAGAAAGAAGGCAGCTGAGACCAGTCCAAGTGTTTCCATGGAGCCCAGTCTAACATTCAGTTATACCCTAATGTTCAGAAGTGAATGGGAAAATGAATCCATAGTTTCAATTTTAGAAATAGTTCTCAGTTCATTTACAGAGTTTAATACAGTTCATGAGGAAATGAGAAATGTTCAAAACAGCAGCTGAGAAGAAATTTGCTTCGCAAAGTTGGATCCAACTCCAATAGTTTGTGATGCACTTGAACGGAGCATGAGCAGTTCACTGCCCAACCCCACAGAGACTGTCAGTCTGGACTTTTTACCTGTTGGCTGTCAGTGAGATTTCAGGGCAATCAGAGACTGTGGGTCTGTGTATGAAGTATAATTCATGTGCAATTGTAGAATGAATGGATTAACCCTAACCTGAGAAACATGGTACGCCCCGGCTCTGCTAGGTGACAGGGGAGGTAACATGAATGAGCCCAGAGACAGGAAGGTCAGATAAAAAAGAAAAACAAAAGGTTTATTACCACAACTGAAAACCATTACGGAAACAACTCACTAGGCAATGAGGTGATTTAAACAAACAAGAAAAATTATCTATAGAGATATACAGACCACGTGACTTTTGCGCATTGCTTTGTGGGTACCCGTGGCAACAACATCAATACACTGCAGCAAACACTAGCATTTCCAGCACCAGCAATCATTAATTCTGTGGTTTTAATCCCTACTTGCATTTTATTTGCCCAAAAACAGTTCTGTACAAAACAACAGAGAACACAGCAGGTCCGTACAAAGACAGACTTGACGAAGAGGCAAAAAAAGGACGAGGAAAAAATCAAAGGAGTGAAAGGGTCAGACCCATACGAGCATACAGAGTGGAGTAAGGATGTGCTGCCCAACTTTCATCACGCACATATTTATTATTCTATGGTCCTAAGTTTTAGTGCATACACTCACAAAATGTTTAGTAACTTCAGATCCCTGCAACAAGCCCAGGTCCAGTTTACTTTGGTGATTTGGACTATTCCATTTCACAGCTGTTGTTATTTTCCCTTTGTGTCCTGTACAGGACAACGCAATCTATTTGTTATTTCAGGTTGTAGTATTACACAACATTATCAGATCTAATAGAAATAAAATGAGTGTTTCGTAATCCCTCGCAAACGTGTTGAGGGATTGGCTGTGTTCAGTGAGAGATTTATTTGGAAAGAAAAGAGTTTTTAGCTGTTTTTAACTAATGTGTACGCTAGGGCTGGGCGATATGACCCAAAATTCATATCTCGATATTTTTTAGCTGGATGGCGATATAAGATATATATCTCGATATTTTTTTAAGCCATAAAGTAAGAACACGTTCTTAGTCACACTGTGTCGCAGATGTCACACAGGCACTTTTATTAACATACAGCATAGATGTACATGAAAATAATTACTCAAAAATAGATTATGAGCATTTATTAAATAATAATGCTCCATAAATAAAAGAAAACAATGTAACAAAAAGCTCACAATTGTGCAGTCAAAATGTAAACTAAAAGACGCTGAGCATAATAACAAAGACAGATTTCACAGCTGCTCTATTCCCAACTTCTACTGCGTGACTGACAGCCTGGAGTTTGAAATCCGCTTCATAACCATGTCTCTGAACAGGTGCCATTTATGGTCCTTATATACACACAATATGGTAATATTACGTTGAAGCACAGTAGGTATCACTCCACGAGGCTCCTCGGTAGCCGTAATGCTCCAACAATCCACCAAGTGGTGCAGCTTCATAGCTTAGCAAAGTCGTACTAAAACATTTTTTACCAGAATTCATACATAAGGCGCGCTGTCAACTTTTGAGAAAATGAAAGGATTTTAGGCTGTGCAGCCCCTCAGGGCTGCATAGTGTTAGCGCGGTTAGCTCGTTAGCGTGGTTAGCTCGTTAACACGTTGACACCGTCCAGCCCCACGCACGGGGCGATGCACAGTAACTTGTTAACGGAGATTTGCCGTGTCCATCTTGTCACTGCCTGCAGCTGAAGCGATGGGGGAGGAGGGGGAGTTGTGTTCAATGAAGGAGAGAGGCGAGGCCGAGTAACGTTGCGTAGAGACAAAAGTGGAGGAAAGAGAGGCAAACTTGCGGCTCCACAACTATAATTATAACGTAACATAGACTATATCGATATAAAGGATATTGTCACATCTTATATCTTGTATGAAAATATATCGATGTTTTTTTAAAAACTTGATATATCGCCCAGCCCTAGTGTACGCTTATGCCTGCATTTTTATTTTGTTAAATACAAACAAAATTATAGCAAAAGTGCTGCCACGTGTCTGGCCAGAAAGAGCTGTTTATTTGGTAGTTCAATGAACGGCTTCAGATAGTGGGAGTGAGAAAAAAAAACATTCTTGTTTGCAGTTTTGTCTTGTTACACGATATTTTTAATTAAATAAAACAAACAAAAAACTACATTTTAGGAAATATTAGTGGGGGTTTTCGTGTTTGTACTACTTGGACACTAAAGTGGCTGATAAGTTTGTAGCTTGAACCTATTCGCTGGAACGTTGAAGGCAATATAATTACACAGCAAGCAAGACACGAGTAGGCAAGTTCTTTATGTTTCACGTGCACGGGAGAGCACTGGACAGGCGCCGTTCCTTCGCTTGACCCCAGTTGCTCTCGTCCGCTCCCCCGTAACACTGCTCTTTTATTGTGGTTCCATGAATATGCATAGGGTCATTAACATATAACAGCGTACCCAGGTATACATGTGTGTGTGTGTGTGTGTGTGTGTCTGTGTGTGTGTGTGTGTGTGTCCGTCCATCCATAAAATGACTTCCTAACCCTGCTGGCCTGGAAGTCCAGCAGTTCATCTAAACAAAATGCACTTAGCCTAAAACAGGCATAGATAGGTTTATCCTACCATAAAACAATAAGACAAGGTACGACCTCTCCCATGCTCCCAGGATGTGGGTGTGAAAGCCAGAGTGCTCTGGAATGCACAACGTGTGTCTGCAGACTACTAAGGATCAAACTTCTATTAATCTACAACTAATTATAAAACTCTAAGCATATATGAGTAGATATTTCTAAGCATAAATGACAATCAACAATACAAAACCTAACATTCCCCCCTTTTTGGCAGTTATGCTAGAAAAGTACCCAGTTATGAATACCTCACGTCTGACAATGTCAATGCAACCATTTTTATACTCAGCATATGTCAATCACTCTAAATTACTGTAACACGCACAGTTTGACAAATGTATTAGAAGTTATCTAAGTTCTCGTTGATCTCATTCAATGGTAAACTGTATCCTACAAGCAAACAAATGAATTGTTAATGGTCAAAAGAGAAATTAACAGTTTCAAAAACACTCCAGCTTGGTGGTGCTCCTCTGCAAGACATGTAAATCGCATGTCTCTCTGCAGAGTGGTTTAAGTTCTGCAGGGCGTCATAAATGTCTCTTCCAGTTGTTCCCATCACTGTCCATAGGACCAGAGTCCAAATGTATGTAGAATAGACATTCAAACATACCAGTTGAGTTTGTTGTTTGTCACCATGGGTCTCAGCTATCGTGAAAGCTGCAGACCTCGTCAGCGCTCGAGTTTTACGGCCTCTGCCAACCCCCATCACCTCACTTCAATCCTCTGTCCTGTGGGGGATATTTATGACTCCTCCATTGTCCATTCTCTCTGCAGGGAAAACCCTCTGTGGAAAGGATGCTGGATCCAGTTATCTTACTGCTGTTATGATCCCAGCAGTCTTCAGTGTGCCATCGTATGCTCAGTATAGTGACACAGCATTAGGTGATGGTCATAGGAAACTGCTGTCATCACCACCATCGCTTCTGGTTCCTGTGCTTTTCACAGAATCATGATGCCATCCTGCGCTGTCGATTGGAGCTTGGCACGCTCCCCTCATCCTTCAGGTGCCCGTCTGTCGTCCACAATCTCCTCTGTTGGCCTCTGGAAAGCCCCCTTGGCACAGCTCTCATTCCAACGCAGCATTGTGGTCCTTGCTGTGGCTCTGAAGTCTGATCTCATGATGGGCCCCAAACAGCTCGACCTTTGACCTCAACCACTGCCTTGGCTGTCAGCTATGCCTGGAATGGGTCTTGCTTCTCACTGGGCCTCAGAAGATTCCTTTCAGCAATTCTCTGACTGCTGCACCTGTATTTCCTTGCTAGGAGGAAAAACTTCTACTTGGAGAGCATGTAAAGCATCATCAAACCACATTCTTTAGTTCAGTGAGCTTCATCTATGGACCATCAAAGCCTCATCTGAACATGGATGCACCACTTGCATAGGTTTAATACCCGTTGATTAACTGTTAATCACACAAAAATCCTAAAAACATAGTTTCGAAAACATAAAAAGATAGTTTCATGTAACTCTGTAATTCTGGACCCCTCCTCTTGACGCATGGACACTCCCATGAGTCAACTCATCAAACCTAGATTCCGGTCTGAAAGAAAAAGTTAGCTAGATCATGTTCCAGGCAACATCAGGGTGTCTCCCCCTCTGGAGCAGCACCACCCCGGACCTATAATCCTGCAATAAAAGATGTTAGTGTGTTTTGCATATTAAGTTTACTCAAAACCTGGCTCTGTATGGAGCCTGCATACACACCATCATGGCCTGGAAAACAAGATCTAGAAGTAAAATCAACCTTCACACTTATAAACAATTGTATCATTAGAGTAAGAAAGCATTCGGCATCAACAGGACAAGTATCATGTGCAGGGTTTCTCAAATTAGAAAACTACAATTATTGTCATAATCTGCCTTAGACGTGGATCATCCCATGTACTCAGTTAACATCAATGTAATCGGTGACTTCCCTTAAGCAAAGTCACTCCATGTATTTAACACTAGGAGCTCAGTAGTGGCCAGCTAATGAGCCCCATATTAAACTATTCCATAAACACTGTATCTCTCATTTGCTTTCTCATGTTACTTGTCCGTCTCTGCCGAATCCTCTACATGCACTCTTAGAAAAAACAAACATTAGCAACACACATGGATAATCCCGGAGGTCAGGCACATATCGACAGGGTCCAGAGGTGCCATAAAAAGACCATAAAGTTAGCCATCCATAGCTGTGGACAGAAGTGACACTAGTTTCAACACAGGAAATGTTTCACATGTTATTCACATCGTCAAAGTAACCTTCACATTTCCCCAACAACACAGTGCAGTGTAACAGCATAATCAACATATAGCCTGTGGGTTCCCTTCACTCATAAACCCAGTAATCCTGTAATAGAAAAAACATCAACCATTAGTGTGCCCTACTGTAACTCACATAATCAAACACATGATTAACTCTCTGCTGTAGAAAAGAAATGTTAACGCTGCGCACAAGCCAATAAATAACACACCCCTGATAGATTCTCAAACACAGAAAATGGCATTTAAAAGGTTAGATCGTCACACAACCTCGAATGTTGCTGTCATCTTCCTGCGCCTTGTAAGAAGAAACACACATAGATTTATCTGCACCTTTGTCAGGTGTGGGTTAACTCTGCACAGTCATGTTACATCTGTAAAATCGTGTCAGCTTTTGTCAGCTGTTGTCAATCAGTCAGTTTTATTTCTCTTACTCATTTGTCATTCACTCATTCATGCATTCATTCATTCTTTGCTAAAAGTGGAACCCATCGACGCATTCAGTTTCCACCCTCAGCAAAATGACGTCATTTCAAAAGAAAAAGAAGAAAATTTCAAAAGAAGAATTTAGGCTGGATTATCTTGCTGAATCCTTTTTGACAGGGACTTTCATTTTAATTGTCCCAGATAAGTGACTTTCTCCTGAGCCCATTTTAATGTGGAGATACTCACTTGCAACAATTTTCTCGACGTGTCATATAGCGCTTCTGTTCTAATCGTGCAGATCTGCTCAAACAGAGATTATCAAACAAAACTCTCAGTGCACTGTGAAAGTATCAAAATAAAAAGGCCTCGTTCAGTCATGACACACACTCCTCATCTCAGGAGGGTAAATCATACCATCAGCATGATTTATCAAACCATCATACTAATTGGCAGGCTCAACTTCACAACAAAAGAAAAATCATCAGCTAGATAAACTCCAAACCAACCATCAGCCGCACAACACACAACATAAGCCTCATGTCTTATTAGCTATGATTTTAATCTGTACCTTTTTACTCATTTAGGCCACAGATTTTATTAAGTTTTCCTTTTTCCCCATCATCATAAGACATGTGACATGTTGTCATGCATCTCACAAAAGAAGTTCGTTCTTATGTATTCAGAGTTGTGTATCTGGGTGCAGGATTCACTCACACATCACAACAGGACACTCAGTGTTTTAGAGTCTCCACTCTAACAAACTCCAACACTTCCCATTCACTCGTGCTAGAATTCAATCATCCTTCCTTAATTTAAGAATGATCAACGAATTTGCATATCAGCTATTAACCCACTAAGATGACAGGACATCAGAAATGCATGTTCAAAATATTATCACAAAAATATAATTTCCCTCATACAGTAAAATATTTTGTGCTGCATCAATCAGGCAGAGAGCATCTCCCAATTTACTATATTAACAACTAAATTTATTGTCTGATCACTGGTTGGTCAAACCAGAATCTTTTTTTCCCACAAAAGTTAAACTGTTGTCCTGCAACATAGTTAGTTAACTGTCAGCATTGGATAAATTCAGCATTTGAAAACAGGTGTCTGCTAAATTGACACTATTTTAACACTGATGAAAGATAACAAGCTGATCTTCATTGCACGTATGTTTGTTATTAGGCAGGTTTAATCAATGTGTCTGTGGAGCTGCATCTCCAGCAGGGCATGTTCTTAAAGCTGCCTTTCCTACACACTTCTCTGCAATTAGGATCCTGACCTTGCCAACCGTACATACAATACACAAACATCACATTGGGGAGACAGGTCAGGCTAGGTAGCTGGCCGGTCAGGAGCTGAGAGAGTGTCCTTCGCCTGCCAGGTGAAGTAAACAGCCTTCCAGGTGTCCTTGGTTAGGATGGGAAGGAACAGTCTAAACACCGTCTGGTATCAGGGTGAGATTTGTTATATTCAGCTCCAGCCTTGAGATGACAGCTGGCACCGGTATGTTAGCCGCATGAAGTGATGGTGGTTTTCTTTAGTGTGAACAACTGCTTGTCAATTTCACAGCTGATCTAACAGTCCGTCACTCGTCTCTTAACCTCCCGTTGGAGATCTGCGAGCTTCTCCGAGAGGTTATCAATTTTGTGCTCAAAGAGCAAAGTCAAAGCTCACGGCAGCATCAAGCTTCTTCAAGATCTTATCCGTGCTGCATTCAGTGAGCCCATTTTGAGAAGTCACGACCCGTCCCACTGTTTCAATCACAGCGGGCAGCCTTGTGGGGTTTGAACAGCAGATTCCACTTTCTTTAGTCTTTGATAAGCCAGGGCCAAGCCAGCTCAGATCAGCAAGAACCCTTTGCTGCTGTGAATGTCCGTGCTGCTATATTTCAGTATCAGGCTCTAAATGTACAAATGGATCTGAGAAGATTTACAATCATGAGTCAGAAATTATGTTTCTGCTAGATTTACAGTTTAACTTTTTTGAAATGAGCTGAGCTTCTTATCTCATCACTGCGCTCACAGTGAGCCACTTCTCTCTGCTCAGTCTGTAACAAATCAAAGTGTTAATGAATGTTGCTATTCAAACTCAGAGCCATGCTTCCTACACCCACGTGGTTCAGTCACACAGTAACTGATGGTAAATAATGTTTGTGTTGAGCACATCGTACAGGTCAGCTGCTCCACACAGATAAGCTGGAACATTGATAATGAAGGATTGTTTGTTTCATAAAGATGTGACATGAACAATAACACATTCATGAAATCCTGTTAGGAACACAAACACTATTGTAGCTGGAGAGCATATTTGAATGTAGGTAATGTAGGGGATCATCAATAATAACTAACCACCACCTCACCATTTGGGTTGGTAGCTGCATGTTTATTGGTGCCGTCATTTTCTTCTTCCTCCATTTCTACCTTATTCACATCATATTAAAAGCTGCACAGAGACAGGCACTGGACATGTTTAGCCTAGCTTAGTACAAGGACTGGACATGGGGGAAACCGCTCCCATCGCTGGATCAAAACATGAAAACAATCTGAAGTAAAGTTTTATTGAACACTCAGAAAAATTATGGTTCTTAAATGGTTCTTCAGATGTCTTCATGGTTCTTTAAAGAACCATCATACGTCAAAGAACCTTTTTATTTTGTAGATGGTTCTTTAGGTATTACAAATGGTTCTTTAAAGAACAAAAGGTTCTTCATCCTTAGCTATCTAAGTTTGATGGTGTAAAATGGCATAAACATTTGTTAACTATAATGAGGTTGTGAATTATACTGTGTGTTTTGTTTGTGTGCATGTGTGTGCCAAGGGGGAGGGCAGGTTACCCTTTAAGGGCAGATTATAGGAAACTGAATATTCAAATAAAAGTTAGAAATACTTGCTTAAAAATATACTGGTGGCAGGGATGGGGGCCAAAGCCTAAAGACCCTACCCCCAACACCCCTAACCCCGCAAACCCATTGATCACAAATAATGTGGTAATAGAATATGGAATTTATATGGACTATGGAATTTATTATTAAGAAGTTTATGAATATGATGAGTAGTAGTGGTAGACACAATACACACATTCAAATACTGTACTCTAGTTTTAAATTTTAATAAAGTATTACTATTTTCTGCTTCAAGGCATTACTTTTGAGATTATTATATATATTAGAAAATATAGCATAATGATAATACTAGTTATTGTAAACTTTACAAACCACCCAGCAGTATGTAAAGTCAAATTATAAAATACAAGTAAATAACAATTGCACAACAGAATGTCAATGTAATGAACACACTTACTTAGAGCATTTACCTAAGCAGTGTGCTTTGTCAAAACTGAGTGCTTGTTCATCACTGAGCAATTTGTTAATATGTGTTAATGACAGAGAGAGAGAGAGAGAGAACACGGCAACTATGGCAACCTCCCGAAAGAGAGGGGAGGGGGGTCAATCGTTGGGATGCGCATGTGCAGAGAGATCGCGCGAGCTGTGGGCCTTGAACTTTCTAAGGGAAAAAATACTCTTTCTCACGGACGGTGACAGCGAAACGGATAACAGTCTTCAGTACCTGCTGGTCTTTGAAGCTCTGGATTCTGGGACTGTTGGAAAAGGTCAAACATTTTCATTAAAACCTTTTTACTGTTTTATTTTTGTTACTCGTCATTGTAGCTTGCTGTTAATGTTGTGCTAACAATAACGGTTAGCTATGTTAGATACGTTAGCCGTTGACGTTAACGCAATTTAGTATCCAGTATACAGAACTGATTTCCTAACAAAACCACTGTTATAATTAAGTGAAGGTGCTCCTAACTAATTTGAACCTTTGGCTTCTAAAATATGTGGTCCTATTGCGTGCTGCGTACATAAGTAATGTCAGCCAGACTGATATTAAAATTTATAATATTGTTAAAGTCACTAATATGGCGCCTGAAGCCTGTTGTGATGTGAGCTGTGTGCCTGCTCTAGAAACTCAGAAATTCAGTAGAGCTGAGCCGTACATTAAATACTCACATGAGCCCGTAGTGAATTCTGTAAGAGCTGTATAAAATACAGCAATGCATAAGTGTTTTGAATGAATAGAAATGTGACACATGAGAAGGTGTGACTGTTCCTGTATTACTTATTATCGGACTAGTCAACAAGTTATGCTCCGGTCATTGATGTTACCAAGATGGATGTCCTTTAGTAATATAGTAAACTTTTCTTTGTACATTTCATTTATCCACCATCATACATTAAGCCAAGAAGAGGCCATTATACTAACGAGGTATCACCACTGGGCCAAAGTTCAGCACGTGGTTAAAGTTTGTAATCCAGCCGGGGTGTAAATATCACTCAGCAGCCAGAGCTGAAGCAGGCAGCATCAACACATAAATCTACTCTACCCGGCTTAAATCACAAGAGCACCTCTGACCAAAAAGCTGATTTTTCTCGTTTGCACAAATTAATTCACATTCACTAATTCTGTTCACAGCTCCAACAAAATGAGGAAGAGGAGGGAGAAACACAATTAGATTTAATTACAATTGGATGGAAGTCGAGGACAAGGAGAAGGAAGCTTAGGAAGAGGAGGAAGAGAAGCAGCAGAAGCATCTTTAGGGATCTCTATGATGTCATTGAGGTTGGTTTCATTAATATTGTCCTCTCACAAAGAAAGATGACTTGTTTAATTTCACCTACTTCCTGTATTAAATAGTTATTTGCAAAACGTTGTGGAAAACCACAGAGCAGGCACGTATAGTGAATCTGCAGGTAAATGAACATCAAATCTCTAAGACTAAAATCTGTATTATACTTTTAGTCTTAAAAACATATGTTGTATATTTATCACCCTTATGATAAAACCCATGTCAGTCATTGGTTTATGGACTTTGTATTTTGAAGCCTCAACATTTGCTTTATTGCTATGTTGTTTTTTGTGAGCCTTTTGGGACCATATTAGGATGAGGGATCAGAATCTGTAGCCGTGCACACTACTGTTTCATTTAGCGTGTATCTATAAGATTTGTACAGCAGATCCAAGTTGTGCCTTGAAAACAGGAAAGTCGTCTGGATAGAGGAGAACTTTAATAGCAGGCTTGTACAAAGTGAGGCTTTGTGCTCACATTTGCTGCAAACACTCGTTTTAATTCTGTCACCCTGTTTTTATGCAGAATTCAGTTGAAATCACGTAAGAATGGGACTTTTTTATAATGTGTTCTTGTGAATTACTTGTGTATTGCATACATTTGATTTGACTTTCTGCGAGACAACAGTCGTCCGCTGGCTAAAAAGGTTTTCCAAATACCTCCACGTGATCAAGCCTGGATTTAGAAAAGAACAGCAAAAAAATCTGCACCTCCTGCTTCACATGCAATTTATGTTTGTGTGTTCAGAGGCAGCGGCGAGAGGCGGGACCTCGACTCATCCAGCTGGAGAGCCTTATCAGGAGGCGTCGAAAATTAACTCTGCTCTTCCAGGGCACCCTGCAGACTCAGCTGCTGGCAACAGCGTGGGAGTGCGGCCGTCGCTGGGATGATGTGAACGCCAAACAGGAGTCCATCACAGGTCGACTGCAGGTATGTGAGTCAGACCTTCTGAGGAGGGTTTCAGTTTTCTCTCTTCTTTATAATTGACCCTTGTTTTCTCTCTCTCAGCTCCTTGTCTCAGAGTGGGAGGGATTTGAAGCACAAAGGGAGGACCTTGTTGTTTGGTTGGCTGATATGTATGTCCACCTGAGTGAGGTTGACCAGCTGACAGGAAACGCCTGTGAAAAGCTGAAACAACTGCAGGTGTTGGGGTTGTTTTGATGTGACGCATATTTGATATGATACATACGTCAGAGACATTGTCCCAAACTGGACAAACAAAGAACCATGAGTCCAACATGAAACTTACCTTGCATAAGGTAAGGCTGAAGTTCATTGATAATTTTAATCAAAAACTTATATTTTTACTGAACATGCAAACATCTGCTGATGAAAATGTCTTGATTTATTGGTCTGTTATGAAGCTATTGCGATTTCTAATGTGTTTTATCACTTTCTGATGTTTTATTAATTAAACAATACATGTATTAATTGTTGTGTTATCTATATATATAGTATTTACATATATTTATTTATAGTATAGCAAAAATGTTTAATTATTATTGTTTAAATGACTAATATGTGACATGTATTAGTAGTGATGTTGTGCTGAGGGTTAAAATGCCTTTTTGTCTTTTGGTATATTACGAAATGTCAATAAACCATTAATATATGTCTATGCTGTGTTCGTATTTATTTTACCCTACTCAAATTCAATTTATGATACATTTTATTTTGAAAGATTTATAATGGTTCTTTAAAGAACCATTTCAAAAAAGGTTCTTTAAAATGTTTTTTTAAAGAACCATTTGAAGGACCTTTTTAAAAATGATTCTTTAAAGAACCATTTTCAAAAAGGTTCTTTGAAAAACCATTAAAGGTGCCCCAAAGAACCATTTCTTGATGGTTCTTTGGGGCACCTT